>NW_027137145.1:0-154800 GCF_040869045.1 Eurosta solidaginis
ACTGACGTATTTTAAGCATGCTAACCTTTAGCCCGGTAAGCAAATTAAAAAAAAAGCAATATGTAGGCTACACGAGAACGGAGACGTCGAGTAACCAAAACAAATGCGCTAAACAAATTCGTACACGTTATTTATCAATTTAACTCTAGAATTAAAGGATATACAACGAGAAACAACGTTTGACAACCTTTAAACAGTTTTAATAACTATCTCAAAAATTGTCGCTCTGATGCAAACAACTGATGAGTTATCTACTTAAATTTGTTGAACAAAACGACTTACGTATTTTAAGCATGCTAACCTTTAGCCCGGTAAGCAAATTAAAAAAAAAAAACGCAATATGTAGGCTACACGAGAACGGAGACGTCGAGTAACCAAAACAAATGCGTTAAACAAATTCGTACACGTTATTTATCAATTTAACTCTAGAATTAAAGGATATACAACGAGAAACAACGTTTGACAACCTTTAAACAGTTTTAATAACTATCTCAAAAATTGTCGCTCTGATGCACACAACTGCTGAGTTATCTACTCAAATTTGTTGAACAAAACGACTTACGTATTTTAAGCATGCTAACCTTTAGCCCGGTAAGCAAATTAAAAAAAAAAACGCAATATGTAGGCTACACGAGAACGGAGACGTCGAGTAACCAAAACAAATGCGTTAAACAAATTCGTACACGTTATTTATCAATTTAACTCTAGAATTAAAGGATATACAACGAGAAACAACTTTTGACAACCTTTAAACAGTTTTAATAACTATCTCAAAAATTGTCGCTCTTATGCAAACAACTGCTGAGTTATCTACTCAAATTTGTTGAACAAAACGACTTACGTATTTTAAGCATGCTAACCTTTAGCCCGGTAAGCAAATTAAAAAAAAAAACGCAATATTTTGGCTACACGAGAACGGAGACGTCGAGTAACCAAAACAAATGCGTTAAACAAATTCGTACACGTTATTTATCAATTTAGCTCTAGAATTAAAGGATATATAACGAGAAACAACGTTTGACAACCTTTAAACAGTTTTAATAACTATCTCAAAAATTGTCGCTCTGATGCAAACAACTGATGAGTTATCTACTTAAATTTGTTGAACAAAACGACTTACATATTTTAAACATGCTAACCTTTAGCCCGGTAAGCAAATTAAAAAAAAAAAAACGCAATATGTAGGCTACACGAGAACGGAGACGTCGAGTAACCAAAACAAATGCGTTAAACAAATTCGTACACGTTATTTATCAATTTAACTCTAGAATTAAAGGATATACAACGAGAAACAACGTTTGACAACCTTTAAACAGTTTTAATAACTATCTCAAAAATTGTCGCTCTGATGCAAACAACTGATGAGTTATCTACTTAAATTTGTTGAACAAAACGACTTACGTATTTCAAGCATGCTAACCTTTAGCCCGGTAAGCAAATTAAAAAAAAAAAACGCAATATGTAGGCTACACGAGAACGGAGACGTTGAGTAACCAAAACAAATGCGTTAAAAAAATTCGTACACGTTATTTATCAATTTAACTCTAGAATTAAAGAATATACAACGAGAAACAACGTTTGACAACCTTTAAACAGTTTTAATAACTATCTCAAAAATTTTCGCTCTGATGCAAACAACTGCTGAGTTATCTACTCAAATTTGTTGAACAAAACGACTTACGTATTTTAAGCATGCTAACCTTTAGCGCGGTAAGCAAATTAAAAAAAAAACGCAATATGTAGGCTACACGAGAACGGAGACGTCGAGTAACCAAAACAAATGCGTTAAACAAATTCGTACACGTTATTTATCAATTTAACTCTAGAATTAAAGGATATACAACGAGAAACAACGTTTGACAACCTTTAAACAGTTTTAATAACTATCTCAAAAATTGTCGCTCTGATGCAAACAACTGCGGAGTTATCTACTCAAATTTGTTGAACAAAACGACTTACGTATTTTAAGCATGCTAACCTTTAGCCCGGCAAGCAAATTAAAAAAAAAAACCAATATATAGGCTACACGAGAACGGAGACGTCGAGTAACCAAAACAAATGCGTTAAACAAATTCGTACACGTTATTTATCAATTTAACTCTAGAATTAAAGGATATACAACGAGAAACAACGTTTGACAACCTTTAAACAGTTTTAGTAACTATCTCAAAAATTTTCTCTCTGATGCAAACAACTGCTGAGTTATCTACTTAAATTTGTTGAACAAAACGACTTACGTATTTTAAGCATGCTAACCTTTAGCCCGGCAAGCAAATTAAAAAAAAAACCCAATATATAGGCTACACGAGAACGGAGACGTCGAGTAACCAAAACATATGCGTTAAACAAATTCGTACACGTTATTTATCAATTTAACTCTAGAATTAAAGAATATACAACGAGAAACAACGTTTGACAACCTTTAAACAGTTTTAATAACTATCTCAAAAATTTTCGCTCTGATGCAAACAACTGCTGAGTTATCTACTCAAATTTGTTGAACAAAACGACTTACGTATTTTAAGCATGCTAACCTTTAGCGCGGTAAGCAAATTAAAAAAAAAACGCAATATGTAGGCTACACGAGAACGGAGACGTCGAGTAACCAAAACAAATGCGTTAAACAAATTCGTACACGTTATTTATCAATTTAACTCTAGAATTAAAGGATATACAACGAGAAACAACGTTTGACAACCTTTAAACAGTTTTAATAACTATCTCAAAAATTGTCGCTCTGATGCAAACAACTGCTGAGTTATCTACTCAAATTTGTTGAACAAAACGACTTACGTATTTTAAGCATGCTAACCTTTAGCCCGGCAAGCAAATTAAAAAAAAAACCCAATATATAGGCTACACGAGAACGGAGACGTCGAGTAACCAAAACATATGCGTTAAACAAATTCGTACACGTTATTTATCAATTTAACTCTAGAATTAAAGGATATACAACGAGAAACAACGTTTGACAACCTTTAAACAGTTTTAGTAACTATCTCAAAAATTGTCTCTCTGATGCAAACAACTGCTGAGTTATCTACTTAAATTTGTTGAACAAAACGACTTACGTATTTTAAGTATGCTAACCTTTAGCCCGGTAAGCAAATTAAAAAAAAAACGCAATATGTAGGCTACACGAGAACGGAGACGTCGAGTAACCAAAACAAATGCGTTAAACAAATTCGTACACGTTATTTATCAATTTAGCTCTAGAATTAAAGGACATACAACGAGAAACAACGTTTGACAACCTTTAAACAGTTTTAATAACTATCTCAAAAATTGTCGCTCTGATGCAAACAACTGATGAGTTATCTACTTAAATTTGTTGAACAAAACGACTTACGTATTTTAAACATGCTAACCTTTAGCCCGGTAAGCAAATTAAAAAAAAAAACGCAACATGTAGGCTACACGAGAACGGAGACGTCGAGTAACCAAAACAAATGCGTTAAACAAATTCGTACACGTTATTTATCAATTTAACTCTAGAATTAAAGGATATACAACGAGAAACAACGTTTGACAACCTTTAAACAGTTTTAATAACTATCTCAAAAATTGTCGCTCTGATGCAAACAACTGATTAGTTATCTACTTAAATTTGTTGAACAAAACGACTGACGTATTTTAAGCATGCTAACCTTTAGCCCGGTAAGCAAATTAAAAAAAAAGCAATATGTAGGCTACACGAGAACGGAGACGTCGAGTAACCAAAACAAATGCGCTAAACAAATTCGTACACGTTATTTATCAATTTAACTCTAGAATTAAAGGATATACAACGAGAAACAACGTTTGACAACCTTTAAACAGTTTTAATAACTATCTCAAAAATTGTCGCTCTGATGCAAACAACTGATGAGTTATCTACTTAAATTTGTTGAACAAAACGACTTACGTATTTTAAGCATGCTAACCTTTAGCCCGGTAAGCAAATTAAAAAAAAAAACGCAATATGTAGGCTACACGAGAACGGAGACGTCGAGTAACCAAAACAAATGCGTTAAACAAATTCGTACACGTTATTTATCAATTTAACTCTAGAATTAAAGGATATACAACGAGAAACAACGTTTGACAACCTTTAAACAGTTTTAATAACTATCTCAAAAATTGTCGCTCTGATGCACACAACTGCTGAGTTATCTACTCAAATTTGTTGAACAAAACGACTTACGTATTTTAAGCATGCTAACCTTTAGCCCGGTAAGCAAATTAAAAAAAAAACGCAATATGTAGGCTACACGAGAACGGAGACGTCGAGTAACCAAAACAAATGCGTTAAACAAATTCGTACACGTTATTTATCAATTTAACTCTAGAATTAAAGGATATACAACGAGAAACAACTTTTGACAACCTTTAAACAGTTTTAATAACTATCTCAAAAATTGTCGCTCTTATGCAAACAACTGCTGAGTTATCTACTCAAATTTGTTGAACAAAACGACTTACGTATTTTAAGCATGCTAACCTTTAGCCCGGTAAGCAAATTAAAAAAAAAACGCAATATTTTGGCTACACGAGAACGGAGACGTCGAGTAACCAAAACAAATGCGTTAAACAAATTCGTACACGTTATTTATCAATTTAGCTCTAGAATTAAAGGATATATAACGAGAAACAACGTTTGACAACCTTTAAACAGTTTTAATAACTATCTCAAAAATTGTCGCTCTGATGCAAACAACTGATGAGTTATCTACTTAAATTTGTTGAACAAAACGACTTACATATTTTAAACATGCTAACCTTTAGCCCGGTAAGCAAATTAAAAAAAAAAAACGCAATATGTAGGCTACACGAGAACGGAGACGTCGAGTAACCAAAACAAATGCGTTAAACAAATTCGTACACGTTATTTATCAATTTAACTCTAGAATTAAAGGATATACAACGAGAAACAACGTTTGACAACCTTTAAACAGTTTTAATAACTATCTCAAAAATTGTCGCTCTGATGCAAACAACTGATGAGTTATCTACTTAAATTTGTTGAACAAAACGACTTACGTATTTCAAGCATGCTAACCTTTAGCCCGGTAAGCAAATTAAAAAAAAAAACGCAATATGTAGGCTACACGAGAACGGAGACGTTGAGTAACCAAAACAAATGCGTTAAAAAAATTCGTACACGTTATTTATCAATTTAACTCTAGAATTAAAGAATATACAACGAGAAACAACGTTTGACAACCTTTAAACAGTTTTAATAACTATCTCAAAAATTTTCGCTCTGATGCAAACAACTGCTGAGTTATCTACTCAAATTTGTTGAACAAAACGACTTACGTATTTTAAGCATGCTAACCTTTAGCGCGGTAAGCAAATTAAAAAAAAACGCAATATGTAGGCTACACGAGAACGGAGACGTCGAGTAACCAAAACAAATGCGTTAAACAAATTCGTACACGTTATTTATCAATTTAACTCTAGAATTAAAGGATATACAACGAGAAACAACGTTTGACAACCTTTAAACAGTTTTAATAACTATCTCAAAAATTGTCGCTCTGATGCAAACAACTGCGGAGTTATCTACTCAAATTTGTTGAACAAAACGACTTACGTATTTTAAGCATGCTAACCTTTAGCCCGGCAAGCAAATTAAAAAAAAAAACCAATATATAGGCTACACGAGAACGGAGACGTCGAGTAACCAAAACAAATGCGTTAAACAAATTCGTACACGTTATTTATCAATTTAACTCTAGAATTAAAGGATATACAACGAGAAACAACGTTTGACAACCTTTAAACAGTTTTAGTAACTATCTCAAAAATTTTCTCTCTGATGCAAACAACTGCTGAGTTATCTACTTAAATTTGTTGAACAAAACGACTTACGTATTTTAAGCATGCTAACCTTTAGCCCGGTAAGCAAATTAAAAAAAAACGCAATATGTAGGCTACACGAGAACGGAGACGTCGAGTAACCAAAACAAATGCGTTAAACAAATTCGTGCACGTTATTTATCAATTTAGCTCTAGAATTAAAGGACATACAACGAGAAACAACGTTTGACAACCTTTAAACAGTTTTAATAACTATCTCAAAAATTGTCGCTCTGATGCAAACAACTGATGAGTTATCTACTTAAATTTGTTGAACAAAACGACTTACGTATTTTAAACATGCTAACCTTTAGCCCGGTAAGCATTTTAAAACAAAAACGCAACATGTAGGCTACACGAGAACGGAGACGTCGAGTAACCAAAACAAATGCGTTAAACAAATTCGTACACGTTATTTATCAATTTAACTCTAGAATTAAAGGATATACAACGAGAAACAACGTTTGACAACCTTTAAACAGTTTTAATAACTATCTCAAAAATTGTCGCTCTGATGCAAACAACTGATTAGTTATCTACTTAAATTTGTTGAACAAAACGACTGACGTATTTTAAGCATGCTAACCTTTAGCCCGGTAAGCAAATTAAAAAAAAAAGCAATATGTAGGCTACACGAGAACGGAGACGTCGAGTAACCAAAACAAATGCGCTAAACAAATTCGTACACGTTATTTATCAATTTAACTCTAGAATTAAAGGATATACAACGAGAAACAACGTTTGACAACCTTTAAACAGTTTTAATAACTATCTCAAAAATTGTCGCTCTGATGCAAACAACTGATGAGTTATCTACTTAAATTTGTTGAACAAAACGACTTACGTATTTTAAGCATGCTAACCTTTAGCCCGGTAAGCAAATTAAAAAAAAAACGCAATATGTAGGCTACACGAGAACGGAGACGTCGAGTAACCAAAACAAATGCGTTAAACAAATTCGTACACGTTATTTATCAATTTAACTCTAGAATTAAAGGATATACAACGAGAAACAACGTTTGACAACCTTTAAACAGTTTTAATAACTATCTCAAAAATTGTCGCTCTGATGCAAACAACTGCTGAGTTATCTACTCAAATTTGTTGAACAAAACGACTTACGTATTTTAAGCATGCTAACCTTTAGCCCGGTAAGCAAATTAAAAAAAAACGCAATATGTAGGCTACACGAGAACGGAGACGTCGAGTAACCAAAACAAATGCGTTAAACAAATTCGTACACGTTATTTATCAATTTAACTCTAGAATTAAAGGATATACAACGAGAAACAACGTTTGACAACCTTTAAACAGTTTTAATAACTATCTCAAAAATTGTCGCTCTTATGCAAACAACTGCTGAGTTATCTACTCAAATTTGTTGAACAAAACGACTTACGTATTTTAAGCATGCTAACCTTTAGCCCGGTAAGCAAATTAAAAAAAAAACGCAATATTTTGGCTACACGAGAACGGAGACGTCGAGTAACCAAAACAAATGCGTTAAACAAATTCGTACACGTTATTTATCAATTTAACTCTAGAATTAAAGGATATACAACGAGAAACAACTTTTGACAACCTTTAAACAGTTTTAATAACTATCTCAAAAATTGTCGCTCTTATGCAAACAACTGCTGAGTTATCTACTCAAATTTGTTGAACAAAACGACTTACGTATTTTAAGCATGCTAACCTTTAGCCCGGTAAGCAAATTAAAAAAAAAACGCAATATTTTGGCTACACGAGAACGGAGACGTCGAGTAACCAAAACAAATGCGT
Source organism: Eurosta solidaginis (assembly GCF_040869045.1). NCBI lineage: Eukaryota > Metazoa > Arthropoda > Insecta > Diptera > Tephritidae > Eurosta > Eurosta solidaginis. Next base: position 7,624 of record NW_027137145.1, read on the forward strand.
TAAACAAATTCGTACACGTTATTTATCAATTTAGCTCTAGAATTAAAGGATATATAACGAGAAACAACGTTTGACAACCTTTAAACAGTTTTAATAACTATCTCAAAAATTGTCGCTCTGATGCAAACAACTGATGAGTTATCTACTTAAATTTGTTGAACAAAACGACTTACATATTTTAAACATGCTAACCTTTAGCCCGGTAAGCAAATTAAAAAAAAAAAACGCAATATGTAGGCTACACGAGAACGGAGACGTCGAGTAACCAAAACAAATGCGTTAAACAAATTCGTACACGTTATTTATCAATTTAACTCTAGAATTAAAGGATATACAACGAGAAACAACTTTTGACAACCTTTAAACAGTTTTAATAACTATCTCAAAAATTGTCGCTCTTATGCAAACAACTGCTGAGTTATCTACTCAAATTTGTTGAACAAAACGACTTACGTATTTTAAGCATGCTAACCTTTAGCCCGGTAAGCAAATTAAAAAAAAAACGCAATATTTTGGCTACACGAGAACGGAGACGTCGAGTAACCAAAACAAATGCGTTAAACAAATTCGTACACGTTATTTATCAATTTAGCTCTAGAATTAAAGGATATATAACGAGAAACAACGTTTGACAACCTTTAAACAGTTTTAATAACTATCTCAAAAATTGTCGCTCTGATGCAAACAACTGATGAGTTATCTACTTAAATTTGTTGAACAAAACGACTTACATATTTTAAACATGCTAACCTTTAGCCCGGTAAGCAAATTAAAAAAAAAAAACGCAATATGTAGGCTACACGAGAACGGAGACGTCGAGTAACCAAAACAAATGCGTTAAACAAATTCGTACACGTTATTTATCAATTTAACTCTAGAATTAAAGGATATACAACGAGAAACAACGTTTGACAACCTTTAAACAGTTTTAATAACTATCTCAAAAATTGTCGCTCTGATGCAAACAACTGATGAGTTATCTACTTAAATTTGTTGAACAAAACGACTTACGTATTTCAAGCATGCTAACCTTTAGCCCGGTAAGCAAATTAAAAAAAAAAACGCAATATGTAGGCTACACGAGAACGGAGACGTTGAGTAACCAAAACAAATGCGTTAAAAAAATTCGTACACGTTATTTATCAATTTAACTCTAGAATTAAAGAATATACAACGAGAAACAACGTTTGACAACCTTTAAACAGTTTTAATAACTATCTCAAAAATTTTCGCTCTGATGCAAACAACTGCTGAGTTATCTACTCAAATTTGTTGAACAAAACGACTTACGTATTTTAAGCATGCTAACCTTTAGCGCGGTAAGCAAATTAAAAAAAAACGCAATATGTAGGCTACACGAGAACGGAGACGTCGAGTAACCAAAACAAATGCGTTAAACAAATTCGTACACGTTATTTATCAATTTAACTCTAGAATTAAAGGATATACAACGAGAAACAACGTTTGACAACCTTTAAACAGTTTTAATAACTATCTCAAAAATTGTCGCTCTGATGCAAACAACTGCGGAGTTATCTACTCAAATTTGTTGAACAAAACGACTTACGTATTTTAAGCATGCTAACCTTTAGCCCGGCAAGCAAATTAAAAAAAAAAACCAATATATAGGCTACACGAGAACGGAGACGTCGAGTAACCAAAACAAATGCGTTAAACAAATTCGTACACGTTATTTATCAATTTAACTCTAGAATTAAAGGATATACAACGAGAAACAACGTTTGACAACCTTTAAACAGTTTTAGTAACTATCTCAAAAATTTTCTCTCTGATGCAAACAACTGCTGAGTTATCTACTTAAATTTGTTGAACAAAACGACTTACGTATTTTAAGCATGCTAACCTTTAGCCCGGTAAGCAAATTAAAAAAAAACGCAATATGTAGGCTACACGAGAACGGAGACGTCGAGTAACCAAAACAAATGCGTTAAACAAATTCGTGCACGTTATTTATCAATTTAGCTCTAGAATTAAAGGACATACAACGAGAAACAACGTTTGACAACCTTTAAACAGTTTTAATAACTATCTCAAAAATTGTCGCTCTGATGCAAACAACTGATGAGTTATCTACTTAAATTTGTTGAACAAAACGACTTACGTATTTTAAACATGCTAACCTTTAGCCCGGTAAGCATTTTAAAACAAAAACGCAACATGTAGGCTACACGAGAACGGAGACGTCGAGTAACCAAAACAAATGCGTTAAACAAATTCGTACACGTTATTTATCAATTTAACTCTAGAATTAAAGGATATACAACGAGAAACAACGTTTGACAACCTTTAAACAGTTTTAATAACTATCTCAAAAATTGTCGCTCTGATGCAAACAACTGATTAGTTATCTACTTAAATTTGTTGAACAAAACGACTGACGTATTTTAAGCATGCTAACCTTTAGCCCGGTAAGCAAATTAAAAAAAAAAGCAATATGTAGGCTACACGAGAACGGAGACGTCGAGTAACCAAAACAAATGCGCTAAACAAATTCGTACACGTTATTTATCAATTTAACTCTAGAATTAAAGGATATACAACGAGAAACAACGTTTGACAACCTTTAAACAGTTTTAATAACTATCTCAAAAATTGTCGCTCTGATGCAAACAACTGATGAGTTATCTACTTAAATTTGTTGAACAAAACGACTTACGTATTTTAAGCATGCTAACCTTTAGCCCGGTAAGCAAATTAAAAAAAAAACGCAATATGTAGGCTACACGAGAACGGAGACGTCGAGTAACCAAAACAAATGCGTTAAACAAATTCGTACACGTTATTTATCAATTTAACTCTAGAATTAAAGGATATACAACGAGAAACAACGTTTGACAACCTTTAAACAGTTTTAATAACTATCTCAAAAATTGTCGCTCTGATGCAAACAACTGCTGAGTTATCTACTCAAATTTGTTGAACAAAACGACTTACGTATTTTAAGCATGCTAACCTTTAGCCCGGTAAGCAAATTAAAAAAAAACGCAATATGTAGGCTACACGAGAACGGAGACGTCGAGTAACCAAAACAAATGCGTTAAACAAATTCGTACACGTTATTTATCAATTTAACTCTAGAATTAAAGGATATACAACGAGAAACAACGTTTGACAACCTTTAAACAGTTTTAATAACTATCTCAAAAATTGTCGCTCTTATGCAAACAACTGCTGAGTTATCTACTCAAATTTGTTGAACAAAACGACTTACGTATTTTAAGCATGCTAACCTTTAGCCCGGTAAGCAAATTAAAAAAAAAACGCAATATTTTGGCTACACGAGAACGGAGACGTCGAGTAACAAAAACAAATGCGTTAAACAAATTCGTACACGTTATTTATCAATTTAACTCTAGAATTAAAGGATATACAACGAGAAACAACTTTTGACAACCTTTAAACAGTTTTAATAACTATCTCAAAAATTGTCGCTCTTATGCAAACAACTGCTGAGTTATCTACTCAAATTTGTTGAACAAAACGACTTACGTATTTTAAGCATGCTAACCTTTAGCCCGGTAAGCAAATTAAAAAAAAAACGCAATATTTTGGCTACACGAGAACGGAGACGTCGAGTAACCAAAACAAATGCGTTAAACAAATTCGTACACGTTATTTATCAATTTAGCTCTAGAATTAAAGGATATATAACGAGAAACAACGTTTGACAACCTTTAAACAGTTTTAATAACTATCTCAAAAATTGTCGCTCTGATGCAAACAACTGATGAGTTATCTACTTAAATTTGTTGAACAAAACGACTTACATATTTTAAACATGCTAACCTTTAGCCCGGTAAGCAAATTAAAAAAAAAAAACGCAATATGTAGGCTACACGAGAACGGAGACGTCGAGTAACCAAAACAAATGCGTTAAACAAATTCGTACACGTTATTTATCAATTTAACTCTAGAATTAAAGGATATACAACGAGAAACAACGTTTGACAACCTTTAAACAGTTTTAATAACTATCTCAAAAATTGTCGCTCTGATGCAAACAACTGATGAGTTATCTACTTAAATTTGTTGAACAAAACGACTTACGTATTTCAAGCATGCTAACCTTTAGCCCGGTAAGCAAATTAAAAAAAAAAACGCAATATGTAGGCTACACGAGAACGGAGACGTTGAGTAACCAAAACAAATGCGTTAAAAAAATTCGTACACGTTATTTATCAATTTAACTCTAGAATTAAAGAATATACAACGAGAAACAACGTTTGACAACCTTTAAACAGTTTTAATAACTATCTCAAAAATTTTCGCTCTGATGCAAACACCTGCTGAGTTATCTACTCAAATTTGTTGAACAAAACGACTTACGTATTTTAAGCATGCTAACCTTTAGCGCGGTAAGCAAATTAAAAAAAAACGCAATATGTAGGCTACACGAGAACGGAGACGTCGAGTAACCAAAACAAATGCGTTAAACAAATTCGTACACGTTATTTATCAATTTAACTCTAGAATTAAAGGATATACAACGAGAAACAACGTTTGACAACCTTTAAACAGTTTTAATAACTATCTCAAAAATTGTCGCTCTGATGCAAACAACTGCTGAGTTATCTACTCAAATTTGTTGAACAAAACGACTTACGTATTTTAAGCATGCTAACCTTTAGCCCGGCAAGCAAATTAAAAAAAAAAACCAATATATAGGCTACACGAGAACGGAGACGTCGAGTAACCAAAACAAATGCGTTAAACAAATTCGTACACGTTATTTATCAATTTAACTCTAGAATTAAAGGATATACAACGAGAAACAACGTTTGACAACCTTTAAACAGTTTTAGTAACTATCTCAAAAATTTTCTCTCTGATGCAAACAACTGCTGAGTTATCTACTTAAATTTGTTGAACAAAACGACTTACGTATTTTAAGCATGCTAACCTTTAGCCCGGTAAGCAAATTAAAAAAAAACGCAATATGTAGGCTACACGAGAACGGAGACGTCGAGTAACCAAAACAAATGCGTTAAACAAATTCGTGCACGTTATTTATCAATTTAGCTCTAGAATTAAAGGACATACAACGAGAAACAACGTTTGACAACCTTTAAACAGTTTTAATAACTATCTCAAAAATTGTCGCTCTGATGCAAACAACTGATGAGTTATCTACTTAAATTTGTTGAACAAAACGACTTACGTATTTTAAACATGCTAACCTTTAGCCCGGTAAGCATTTTAAAACAAAAACGCAACATGTAGGCTACACGAGAACGGAGACGTCGAGTAACCAAAACAAATGCGTTAAACAAATTCGTACACGTTATTTATCAATTTAACTCTAGAATTAAAGGATATACAACGAGAAACAACGTTTGACAACCTTTAAACAGTTTTAATAACTATCTCAAAAATTGTCGCTCTGATGCAAACAACTGATTAGTTATCTACTTAAATTTGTTGAACAAAACGACTGACGTATTTTAAGCATGCTAACCTTTAGCCCGGTAAGCAAATTAAAAAAAAAAGCAATATGTAGGCTACACGAGAACGGAGACGTCGAGTAACCAAAACAAATGCGCTAAACAAATTCGTACACGTTATTTATCAATTTAACTCTAGAATTAAAGGATATACAACGAGAAACAACGTTTGACAACCTTTAAACAGTTTTAATAACTATCTCAAAAATTGTCGCTCTGATGCAAACAACTGATGAGTTATCTACTTAAATTTGTTGAACAAAACGACTTACGTATTTTAAGCATGCTAACCTTTAGCCCGGTAAGCAAATTAAAAAAAAAACGCAATATGTAGGCTACACGAGAACGGAGACGTCGAGTAACCAAAACAAATGCGTTAAACAAATTCGTACACGTTATTTATCAATTTAACTCTAGAATTAAAGGATATACAACGAGAAACAACGTTTGACAACCTTTAAACAGTTTTAATAACTATCTCAAAAATTGTCGCTCTGATGCAAACAACTGCTGAGTTATCTACTCAAATTTGTTGAACAAAACGACTTACGTATTTTAAGCATGCTAACCTTTAGCCCGGTAAGCAAATTAAAAAAAAACGCAATATGTAGGCTACACGAGAACGGAGACGTCGAGTAACCAAAACAAATGCGTTAAACAAATTCGTACACGTTATTTATCAATTTAACTCTAGAATTAAAGGATATACAACGAGAAACAACGTTTGACAACCTTTAAACAGTTTTAATAACTATCTCAAAAATTGTCGCTCTTATGCAAACAACTGCTGAGTTATCTACTCATATTTGTTGAACAAAACGACTTACGTATTTTAAGCATGCTAACCTTTAGCCCGGTAAGCAAATTAAAAAAAAACGCAATATGTAGGCTACACGAGAACGGAGACGTCGAGTAACCAAAACAAATGCGTTAAACAAATTCGTACACGTTATTTATCAATTTAACTCTAGAATTAAAGGATATACAACGAGAAACAACGTTTGACAACCTTTAAACAGTTTTAATAACTATCTCAAAAATTGTTGCTCTGATGCAAACAACTGCTGAGTTATCTACTCAAATTTGTTGAACAAAACGGCTTACGTATTTTAAGCATGCTAACCTTTAGCCCGGTAAGCAAATTAAAAAAAAAACGCAATATGTAGGCTACACGAGAACGGAGACGTCGAGTAACCAAAACAAATGCGTTAAACAAATTCGTACACGTTATTTATCAATTTAACTCTATAATTAAAGGATATACAACGAGAAACAACGTTTGACAACCTTTAAACAGTTTTAATAACTATCTCAAAAATTGTCGCTCTGATGCAAACAACTGCTGAGTTATCTACTCAAATTTGTTGAAAAAAACGACTTACGTATTTTAAGCATGCTAACCTTTAGCCCGGTAAGCAAATTAAAAAAAAACGCAATATTTAGGCTACACGAGAACGGAGACGTCGAGTAACCAAAACAAATGCGTTAAACAAATTCGTACACGTTATTTATCAATTTAGCTCTAGAATTAAAGGATATATAACGAGAAACAACGTTTGACAACCTTTAAACAGTTTTAATAACTATCTCAAAAATTGTCGCTCTGATGCAAACAACTGATGAGTTATCTACTTAAATTTGTTGAACAAAACGACTTACATATTTTAAACATGCTAACCTTTAGCCCGGTAAGCAAATTAAAAAAAAAAACGCAATATGTAGGCTACACGAGAACGGAGACGTCGAGTAACCAAAACAAATGCGTTAAACAAATTCGTACACGTTATTTATCAATTTAACTCTAGAATTAAAGGATATACAACGAGAAACAACGTTTGACAACCTTTAAACAGTTTTAATAACTATCTCAAAAATTGTCGCTCTTATGCAAACAACTGCTGAGTTATCTACTCAAATTTGTTGAACAAAACGACTTACGTATTTTAAGCATGCTAACCTTTAGCCCGGTAAGCAAATTAAAAAAAAAAACGCAATATTTTGGCTACACGAGAACGGAGACGTCGAGTAACCAAAACAAATGCGTTAAACAAATTCGTACACGTTATTTATCAATTTAGCTCTAGAATTAAAGGATATATAACGAGAAACAACGTTTGACAACCTTTAAACAGTTTTAATAACTATCTCAAAAATTGTCGCTCTGATGCAAACAACTGATGAGTTATCTACTTAAATTTGTTGAACAAAACGACTTACATATTTTAAACATGCTAACCTTTAGCCCGGTAAGCAAATTAAAAAAAAAAAACGCAATATGTAGGCTACACGAGAACGGAGACGTCGAGTAACCAAAACAAATGCGTTAAACAAATTCGTACACGTTATTTATCAATTTAACTCTAGAATTAAAGGATATACAACGAGAAACAACGTTTGACAACCTTTAAACAGTTTTAATAACTATCTCAAAAATTGTCGCTCTGATGCAAACAACTGATGAGTTATCTACTTAAATTTGTTGAACAAAACGACTTACGTATTTCAAGCATGCTAACCTTTAGCCCGGTAAGCAAATTAAAAAAAAAAACGCAATATGTAGGCTACACGAGAACGGAGACGTTGAGTAACCAAAACAAATGCGTTAAAAAAATTCGTACACGTTATTTATCAATTTAACTCTAGAATTAAAGAATATACAACGAGAAACAACGTTTGACAACCTTTAAACAGTTTTAATAACTATCTCAAAAATTTTCGCTCTGATGCAAACAACTGCTGAGTTATCTACTCAAATTTGTTGAACAAAACGACTTACGTATTTTAAGCATGCTAACCTTTAGCGCGGTAAGCAAATTAAAAAAAAACGCAATATGTAGGCTACACGAGAACGGAGACGTCGAGTAACCAAAACAAATGCTTTAAACAAATTCGTACACGTTATTTATCAATTTAACTCTAGAATTAAAGGATATACAACGAGAAACAACGTTTGACAACCTTTAAACAGTTTTAATAACTATCTCAAAAATTGTCGCTCTGATGCAAACAACTGCTGAGTTATCTACTCAAATTTGTTGAACAAAACGACTTACGTATTTTAAGCATGCTAACCTTTAGCCGGGCAAGCAAATTAAAAAAAAAACCCAATATATAGGCTACACGAGAACGGAGACGTCGAGTAACCAAAACAAATGCGTTAAACAAATTCGTACACGTTATTTATCAATTTAACTCTAGAATTAAAGGATATACAACGAGAAACAACGTTTGACAACCTTTAAACAGTTTTAGTAACTATCTCAAAAATTTTCTCTCTGATGCAAACAACTGCTGAGTTATCTACTTAAATTTGTTGAACAAAACGACTTACGTATTTTAAGCATGCTAACCTTTAGCCCGGTAAGCAAATTAAAAAAAAACGCAATATGTAGGCTACACGAGAACGGAGACGTCGAGTAACCAAAACAAATGCGTTAAACAAATTCGTGCACGTTATTTATCAATTTAGCTCTAGAATTAAAGGACATACAACGAGAAACAACGTTTGACAACCTTTAAACAGTTTTAATAACTATCTCAAAAATTGTCGCTCTGATGCAAACAACTGATGAGTTATCTACTTAAATTTGTTGAACAAAACGACTTACGTATTTTAAACATGCTAACCTTTAGCCCGGTAAGCATTTTAAAACAAAAACGCAACATGTAGGCTACACGAGAACGGAGACGTCGAGTAACCAAAACAAATGCGTTAAACAAATTCGTACACGTTATTTATCAATTTAACTCTAGAATTAAAGGATATACAACGAGAAACAACGTTTGACAACCTTTAAACAGTTTTAATAACTATCTCAAAAATTGTCGCTCTGATGCAAACAACTGATTAGTTATCTACTTAAATTTGTTGAACAAAACGACTGACGTATTTTAAGCATGCTAACCTTTAGCCCGGTAAGCAAATTAAAAAAAAAAGCAATATGTAGGCTACACGAGAACGGAGACGTCGAGTAACCAAAACAAATGCGCTAAACAAATTCGTACACGTTATTTATCAATTTAACTCTAGAATTAAAGGATATACAACGAGAAACAACGTTTGACAACCTTTAAACAGTTTTAATAACTATCTCAAAAATTGTCGCTCTGATGCAAACAACTGATGAGTTATCTACTTAAATTTGTTGAACAAAACGATTTACGTATTTTAAGCATGCTAACCTTTAGCCCGGTAAGCAAATTAAAAAAAAAACGCAATATGTAGGCTACACGAGAACGGAGACGTCGAGTAACCAAAACAAATGCGTTAAACAAATTCGTACACGTTATTTATCAATTTAACTCTAGAATTAAAGGATATACAACGAGAAACAACGTTTGACAACCTTTAAACAGTTTTAATAACTATCTCAAAAATTGTCGCTCTGATGCAAACAACTGCTGAGTTATCTACTCAAATTTGTTGAACAAAACGACTTACGTATTTTAAGCATGCTAACCTTTAGCCCGGTAAGCAAATTAAAAAAAAACGCAATATGTAGGCTACACGAGAACGGAGACGTCGAGTAACCAAAACAAATGCGTTAAACAAATTCGTACACGTTATTTATCAATTTAACTCTAGAATTAAAGGATATACAACGAGAAACAACGTTTGACAACCTTTAAACAGTTTTAATAACTATCTCAAAAATTGTCGCTCTTATGCAAACAACTGCTGAGTTATCTACTCATATTTGTTGAACAAAACGACTTACGTATTTTAAGCATGCTAACCTTTAGCCCGGTAAGCAAATTAAAAAAAAACGCAATATGTAGGCTACACGAGAACGGAGACGTCGAGTAACCAAAACAAATGCGTTAAACAAATTCGTACACGTTATTTATCAATTTAACTCTAGAATTAAAGGATATACAACGAGAAACAACGTTTGACAACCTTTAAACAGTTTTAATAACTATCTCAAAAATTGTTGCTCTGATGCAAACAACTGCTGAATTATCTACTCAAATTTGTTGAACAAAACGGCTTACGTATTTTAAGCATGCTAACCTTTAGCCCGGTAAGCAAATTAAAAAAAAAACGCAATATGTAGGCTACACGAGAACGGAGACGTCGAGTAACCAAAACAAATGCGTTAAACAAATTCGTACACGTTATTTATCAATTTAACTCTATAATTAAAGGATATACAACGAGAAACAACGTTTGACAACCTTTAAACAGTTTTAATAACTATCTCAAAAATTGTCGCTCTGATGCAAACAACTGCTGAGTTATCTACTCAAATTTGTTGAAAAAAACGACTTACGTATTTTAAGCATGCTAACCTTTAGCCCGGTAAGCAAATTAAAAAAAAACGCAATATTTAGGCTACACGAGAACGGAGACGTCGAGTAACCAAAACAAATGCGTTAAACAAATTCGTACACGTTATTTATCAATTTAACTCTAGAATTAAAGGATATACAACGAGAAACAACGTTTGACAACCTTTAAACAGTTTTAATAACTATCTCAAAAATTGTCGCTCTGATGGAAACAGCTGCTGAGTTATCTACTCAAATTTGTTGAACAAAACGACCTACGTATTTTAAGCATGCTAACATTTAGCCCGGTAAGCAAATTAAAAAAAAACGCAATATGTAGGCTACACGAGAACGGAGCCGTCGAGTAACCAAAACAAATGGGTTAAACAAATTCGTTCACGTTATTTATCAATTTAACTCTAGAATTAAAGGATATACAACGAGAAACAATGTTTGACAACCTTTAAACAGTTTTAATAACTATCTCAAAAATTGTCGCTCTGATGGAAACAACTGGTAAGTTATCTACTCAAATTTGTTGAACAAAACGACTTACGTATTTTAAGCATGCTAACCTTTAGCCCGGTAAGCAAATTAAAAAAAAAACGCAATATGTAGGCTACACGAGAACGGAGACGTCGAGTAACCAAGAAAAATGTGTTAAACAAATTCGTACACGTTACTTATCAATTTAACTCTAGAATTAAAGGATATACAACGAGAAACAAAGTTTGACAACCTTTAAACAGTTTTAATAACTATCTCAAAAATTGTCGCTCTGATGCAAACAACTGATGAGTTATCTACTTAAATTTGTTGAACAAAACGACTTACGTATTTTAAGCATGCTAACCTTTAGCCCGGTAAGCAAATTAAAAACAAAACGCAATATGTAGTAGGCTACACGAGAACGGAGACGTCGAGTAACCAAAACAAATACGTTAAACAAATTCGTACACGTTATTTATCAATTTAACTCTAGAATTAAAGGATATACAACGAGAAACAACGTTTGACAACCTTTAAACAGTTTTAATAACTATCTCAAAAATTGTCGCTCTGATGGTAACAACTGCTGAGTTATCTACTCAAATTTGTTGAACAAAACGACTTACGTATTTTAAGCATGCTAACCTTTAGCCCGGTAAGCAAATTAAAAAAAACGCAATATGTAGGCTACACGAGAACGGAGACGTCGAGTAACCGAAACAAATGCGTTAAACAAATTCGTACACGCTATTTATCTATTTAAGATTAGAATTAAAGGATATACAACGAGAAACAACGTTTGACAACCTTTAAACAGTTTTAATAACTATCTCAAAAATTGTAGCTCTGATGGAAACAACTGCTGAGTTATCTACTCAAATTTGTTGAACAAAACGACTTACGTATTTTAAGCATGCTAACCTTTAGCCCGGTAAGCAAATTAAAAAAAACGCAATATGTAGGCTACACGAGAACGGAGACGTCGAGTAACCAAAACAAATGCGTTAAACAAACTCGTACACGTTATTTATCAATTTAACTCTAGAATTAAAGGATATACAACGAGAAACAACGTGTGACAACCTTTAAACAGTTATAATAACTATCTCAAAAATTGTCGCTCTGATGGAAACAACTGCTGAGTTATCTACTCAAATTTGTTGAACAAAACGACTTACGTATTTTAAGCATGCTAACCTTTAGCCCGGTAAGCAAATTAAAAAAAAAACGCAATATGTAGGCTACACGAGAACGGAGACGTCGAGTAACCAAAACAAATGCGTTAAACAAATTCGTACACGTTATTTATCAATTTAACTCTAGAATTAAAGGATATACAACGAGAAACAACGTTTGACAACCTTTAAACAGTTTTAATAACTATCTCAAAAATTGTCGCTCTGATGGTAACAACTGCTGAGTTATCTACTCAAATTTGTTGAACAAAACGACTTACGTATTTTAAGCATGCTAACCTTTAGCCCGGTAAGCAAATTAAAAAAAAACGCAATATGTAGGCTACACGAGAACGGAGACGTCGAGTAACCAAAACAAATGCGTTAAACAAATTCGTACACGTTATTTATCAATTTAACTCTAGAATTAAAGGATATACAACGAGAAACAACGTTTGACAACCTTTAAACAGTTTTAATAACTATCTCAAAAATTGTCGCTCTGATGCAAACAACTGATGAGTTATCTACTTAAATTTGTTGAACAAAACGACTTATGTATTTTGAGCATGCTAACCTTTAGCCCGGTAAGCAAATTAAAAAAAAAAACGCAATATGTAGGCTACACGAGAACGGAGACGTCGATTAACCAAAACAAATGCGTTAAACAAATTCGTACACGTTATTTATCAATTTAACTCTAGAATTAAAGGATATACAACGAGAACGACTTACGTATTTTAAGCATGCTAACCTTTAGCCCGGTAAGCAAATTAAAAAAAAAACGCAATATGTAGGCTACACGAGAACGGAGACGTCGAGTAACCAAAACAAATGCGTTAAACAAATTCGTACACGTTATTTATCAATTTAACTCTAGAATTAAAGGATATACAACGAGAAACAACGTTTGACAACCTTTAAACAGTTTTAATAACTATCTCAAAAATTGTCGCTCTGATGCAAACAACTGCTGAGTTATCTACTCAAATTTGTTGAACAAAACGACTTACGTATTTTAAGCATGCTAACCTTTAGCCCGGTAAGCAAATTAAAAAAAAAACGCAATATTTAGGCTACACGAGAACGGAGACGTCGAGTAACCAAAACAAATGCGTTAAACAAATTCGTAAACGTTATTTATCAATTTAACTCTAGAATTAAAGGATATACAACGAGAAACAACGTTTGACAACCTTTAAACAGTTTTAATAACTATCTCAAAAATTGTCGCTCTGATGGAAACAGCTGCTGAGTTATCTACTCAAATTTGTTGAACAAAACGACTTACTTATTTTAAGCATGCTAACATTTAGCCCGGTAAGCAAATTAAAAAAAAACGCAATATGTAGGCTACACGAGAACGGAGCCGTCGAGTAACCAAAACAAATGGGTTAAACAAATTCGTTCACGTTATTTATAAATTTAACTCTAGAATTAAAGGATATACAACGAGAAACAACGTTTGACAACCTTTAAACAGTTTTAATAACTATCTCAAAAATTGTCGCTCTGATGGAAACAACTGCTGAGTTATCTACTCAAATTTGTTGAACAAAACGACTTACGTATTTTAAGCATGCTAACCTTTAGCCCGGTAAGCAAATTAAAAAAAAACGCAATATGTAGGCTACACGAGAACGGAGACGTCGAGTAACCAAGACAAATGCGTTAAACAAATTCGTACACGTTATTTATCAATTTAACTCTAGAATTAAAGGATATACAACGAGAAACAACGTTTGACAACCTTTAAACAATTTTAATAACTATCTCAAAAATTGTCGCTCTGATGCAAACAACTGATGAGTTATCTACTTAAATTTGTTGAACAAAACGACTTACGTATTTTAAGCATGCTAACCTTTAGCCCGGTAAGCAAATTAAAAAAAAAAACGCAATATGTAGGCTACACGAGAACGGAGACGTCGAGTAACCAAAACAAATGCGTTAAACAAATTCGTACACGTTATTTATCAATTTAACTCTAGAATTAAAGGATATACAACGAGAAACAACGTTTTACAACCTTTAAACAGTTTTAATAACTATCTCAAAAATTGTCGCTCTGATGGTAACAACTGCTGAGTTATCTACTCAAATTTGTTGAACAAAACGATTTACGTATTTTAAGCATGCTAACCTTTAGCCCGGTAAGCAAATTAAAAAAAACGCAATATGTAGGCTACACGAGAACGGAGACGTCGAGTAACCAAAACAATTGCGTTAAACAAATTCGTACACGTTATTTATCAATTTAACATTAGAATTAAAGGATATACAACGAGAAACAACGTTTGACAACCTTTAAACAGATTTAATAACTATCTCAAAAATTGTCGCTCTGATGGAAACAACTGCTGAGTTATCTTCTCAAATTTGTTGAACAAAACGACTTACGTATTTTAAGCTTGCTAACCTTTAGCCCGGTAAGCAAATTAAAAAAAAAAAACGCAATATGTAGGCTACACGAGAACGGAGACGTCGAGTAACCAAAACAAATGCGTTAAACAAATTCGTACACGTTATTTATCAATTTAACTCTAGAATTAAAGGATATACAACGAGAAACAACGTTTGACAACCTTTAAACAGTTTTAATAACTATCTCAAAAATTGTTGCTCTGATGCAAACAACTGCTGAGTTATCTACTCAAATTTGTTGAACAAAACGACTTACGTATTTTAAGCATGCTAACCTTTAGCCCGGTAAGCAAATTAAAAAAAAAAACGCAATATGTAGGCTACACGAGAACGGAGACGTCCAGTAACCAAAACAAATGCGTTAAACAAATTCGTACACGTTATTTATCAATGTAACTCTAGAATTAAAGGATATACAACGAGAAACAACGTTTGACAACCTTTAAACAGTTTTAATAACTATCTCAAAAATTGTCGCTCTGATGGAAACAACTGCTGAGTTATCTACTCAAATTTGTTGAACAAAACGACTTACGTATTTTAAGCATGCTAACCTTTAGCCCGGTAAGCAAATTAAAAAAAAAAAACGCAATATGTAGGCTACACGAGAACGGAGCCGTCGAGTAACCAAAACAAATGGGTTAAACAAATTCGTACACGTTATTTATCAATTTAACTCTAGAATTAAAGGATATACAACGAGAAACAACGTTTGACAACCTTTAAACAGTTTTAATAACTATCTCATAAATTGTCGCTCTGATGCAAACAACTGATGAGTTATCTACTTAAATTTGTTGCACAAAACGACTTACGTATTTTAAGCATGCTAACCTTTAGCCCGGTAAGCAAATTAAAAAAAAAAACGCAATATGTAGGCTACACGAGAACGGAGACGTCGAGTAACCAAAACAAATGCGTTAAACAAATTCGTACACGTTATTTATCAATTTACCTCTAGAATTAAAGGATATACAACGAGAAACAGCGTTTGACAACCTTTAAACAGTTTTAATAACTATCTCAAAAATTGTCGCTCTGATGGAAACAACTGCTGAGTTATCTACTCAAATTTGTTGAACAAAACGACTTACGTATTTTAAGCATGCTAACCTTTAGCCCGGTAAGCAAATTAAAAAAAACGCAATATGTAGGCTACACGAGAACGGAGACGTCGAGTAACCAAAACAAATGCGTTAAACAAATTCGTACACGTTATTTATCAATCTAACATTAGAATTAAAGGATATACAACGAGAAACAACGTTTGACAACCTTTAAACAGTTTTAATAACTATCTCAAAAATTGTTGCTCTGATGCAAACAACTGCTGAGTTATCTACTCAAATTTGTTGAACAAAAGGACTTACGTATTTTAAACATGCCAACCTTTAGCCCGGTAAGCAAATAAAAAAAAACGCAATATGTAGGCTACACGAGAACGGAGACGTCGAGTAACCAAAACAAATGCGTTAAACAAATTCGTACACGGTATTTATCAAATTAACTCTAGAATTAAAGGATATACAACGAGAAACAACGTTTGACAACCTTTAAACAGTTTTAATAACTATCTCAAAAATTGTCGCTCTGATGCAAACAACTGCTGAGTTATCTACTCAAATTTGTTGAACAAAACGACTTACGTATTTTAAGCATGCTAACCTTTAGCCCGGTAAGCAAATTAAAAAAAACGCAATATGTAGGCTACACGAGAACGGAGCAGTCGAGTAACCAAAACAAATGCGTTAAACAAATTCGTACAAGTTATTTATCAATTTAACTCTAGAATTAAAGGATATACAACGAGAAACAACGTTTGACAACCTTTAAACAGTTTTAATAACTATCTCAAAAATTGTCGCTCTGATGGAAACAACTGCTGAGTTATCTACTCAAATTTGTTGAACAAAACGACTTACGTATTTTAAGCATGCTAACCTTTAGCTCGGTAAGCAAATTAAAAAAAAAAACGCAATATGTAGGCTACACGAGAACGGAGACGTCAAGTAACCAAAACAAATGCGTTAAACAAATTCGTACACGGTATTTATCAATTTAACTCTAGAATTATAGGATATACAACGAGAAACAACGTTTGACAACCTTTAAACAGTTTTAATAACTATCTCAAAAATTGTCGCTCTGATGGAAACAACTGCTGAGTTATCTACTCAAATTTGTTGAACAAAACGACTTACGTATTTTAAGCATGCTAACCTTTAGCCCGGTAAGCAAATTAAAAAAAAAAATGCAATATGTAGGCTACACGAGAACGGAGACGTCGAGTAACCAAAACAAATGCGTTAAACAAATTCGTACACGTTATTTATCAATTTAACTCTAGAATTAAAGGATATACAACGAGAAACATCGTTTGACAACCTTTAAACAGTTTTAATAACTATCTCAAAAATTGTGGCTCTGATGCAAACAACTGCTGAGTTATCTACTCAAATTTGTTGAACAAAACGACTTACGTATTTTAAGCATGCTAACCTTTAGCCCGGTAAGCAAATTAAAAAAAAACGCAATATGTAGGCTACACGAGAACGGAGCCGTCGAGTAACCAAAACAAATGCGTTAAACAAATTCGTATACGTTATTTATCAATTTAACTCTAGAATTAAAGGATATACAACGAGAAACAACGTTTGACAACCTTTAAATAGTTTTAATAACTATCTCAAAAATTGTCGCTCTGATGGAAACAACTGCTGAGTTATCTACTCAAAATTGTTGAACAAAACGACTTACGTATTTTAAGCATGCTAACCTTTAGCCCGGTAAGCAAATTAAAAAAAAAAAAACGCAATATGTAGGCTACACGAGAACGGAGACGTCGAGTAACCAAAACAAATGCGTTAAACAAATTCGTACACGTTATTTATCAATTTAACTCTAGAATTAAAGGATATACAACGAGAAACAACGTTTGACAACCTTTAAACAGTTTTAATAACTATCTCAAAAATTGTTGCTCTGATGTAAACAACTGCTGAGTTATCTACTCAAATTTGTTGAACAAAACGACTTACGTATTTTAAGCATGCTAACCTTTAGCCCGGTAAGCAAATAAAAAAAAAAAAACGCAATATGTAAGCTACACGAGAACGGAGACGTCGAGTAACCAAAACAAATGCGTTAAACAAATTCGTACACGTTATTTATCAGTTTAACTCTAGAATTAAAGGATATACAACGAGAAACAACGTTTGACAACCTTTAAACAGTTTTAATAACTATCTCAAAAATTGTCGCTCTGATGCAAACAACTGCTGAGTTATCTACTCAAATTTGTTGAACAAAACGACTTACGTATTTTAAGCATGCTTACCTTTAGCCCGGTAAGCAAATTAAAAAAAAACGCAATATGTAGGCTACACGAGAACGGAGACATCGAGTAACAAAAACAAATGCGTTAAACAAATTCGTACACGTTATTTATCAATTTAACTCTAGAATTAAAGGATATACAACGAGAAACAATGTTTGACAACCTTTAAACAGTTTTAATAATTATCTCAAAAATTGTCGCTCTGATGGAAACAATTGCTGAGTTATCTACTCAAATTTGTTGAACAAAACGACTTACGTATTTTAAGCATGCTAACCTTTAGCCCGGTAAGCAAATTAAAAAAAAAAAAACGCAATATGTAGGCTACACGAGAACGGAGACGTCCAGTAACCAAAACAAATGCGTTAAACAAATTCGTACACGTTATTTATCAATGTAACTCTAGAATTAAAGGATATACAACGAGAAACAACGTTTGACAACCTTTAAACAGTTTTAATAACTATCTCAAAAATTGTCGCTCTGATGGAAACAACTGCTGAGTTATCTACTCAAATTTGTTGAACAAAACGACTTACGTATTTTAAGCATGCTAACCTTTAGCCCGGTAAGCAAATTAAAAAAAAAAAAACGCAATATGTAGGCTACACGAGAACGGAGCCGTCGAGTAACCAAAACAAATGGGTTAAACAAATTCGTACACGTTATTTATCAATTTAACTCTAGAATTAAAGGATATACAACGACAAACAACGTTTGACAACCTTTAAACTGTTTTAAAAACTATCTCATAAATTGTCGCTCTGATGCAAACAACTGATGAGTTATCTACTTAAATTTGTTGAACAAAACGACTTACGTATTTTAAGCATGCTAACCTTTAGCCCGGTAAGCAAATTAAAAAAAAAAACGCAATATGTAGGCTACACGAGAACGGAGACGTCGAGTAACCAAAACAAATGCGTTAAACAAATTCGTACACGTTATTTATCAATTTACCTCTAGAATTAAAGGATATACAACGAGAAACAACGTTTGACAACCTTTAAACAGTTTTAATAACTATCTCAAAAATTGTCGCTCTGATGGAAACAACTGCTGAGTTATCTACTCAAATTTGTTGAACAAAACGACTTACGTGTTTTAAGCATGCTAACCTTTAGCCCGGTAAGCAAATTAAAAAAAACGCAATATGTAGGCTACACGAGAACGGAGACGTCGAGTAACCAAAACAAATGCGTTAAACAAATTCGTACACGTTATTTATCAATCTAACATTAGAATTAAAGGATATACAACGAGAAACAACGTTTGACAACCTTTAAACAGTTTTAATAACTATCTCAAAAATTGTTGCTCTGATGCAAACAACTGCTGAGTTATCTACTCAAATTTGTTGAACAAAACGACTTACGTATTTTAAACATGCTAACCTTTAGCCCGGCAAGCAAATAAAAAAAAAACGCAATATGTAGGCTACACGAGAACGGAGACGTCGAGTAACCAAAACAAATGCGTTAAACAAATTCGTACACGTTATTTATCAGTTTAACTCTAGAATTAAAGGATATACAACGAGAAACAACGTTTGACAACCTTTAAACAGTTTTAATAACTATCTCAAAAATTGTCGCTCTGATGCAAACAACTGCTGAGTTATCTACTCAAATTTGTTGAACAAAACGACTTACGTATTTTAAGCATGCTAACCTTTAGCCCGGTAAGCAAATTAAAAAAAACGCAATATGTAGGCTACACGAGAACGGAGCCGTCGAGTAACCAAAACAAATGCGTTAAACAAATTCGTACACGGTATTTATCAATTTAACTCTAGAATTATAGGATATACAACGAGAAACAACGTTTGACAACCTTTAAACAGTTTTAATAACTATCTCAAAAATTGTCGCTCTGATGCAAACAACTGCTGAGTTATCTACTCAAATTTGTTGAACAAAACGACTTACGTATTTTAAGCATGCTTACCTTTAGCTCGGTAAGCAAATTAAAAAAAAAAACGCAATATGTAGGCTACACGAGCACGGAGACGTCAAGTAACCAAAACAAATGCGTTAAACAAATTCGTACACGGTATTTATCAATTTAACTCTAGAATTATAGGATATACAACGAGAAACAACGTTTGACAACCTTTAAACAGTTTTAATAACTATCTCAAAAATTGTCGCTCTGATGGAAACAACTGCTGAGTTATCTACTCAAATTTGTTGAACAAAACGACTTACGTATTTTAAGCATGCTAACCTTTAGCCCGGTAAGCAAATTAAAAAAAAAAATGCAATATGTAGGCTACACGAGAACGGAGACGTCGAGTAACCAAAACAAATGCGTTAAACAAATTCGTACACGTTATTTATCAATTTAACTCTAGAATTAAAGGATATACAACGAGAAACATCGTTTGACAACCTTTAAACAGTTTTAATAACTATCTCAAAAATTGTGGCTCTGATGCAAACAACTGCTGAGTTATCTACTCAAATTTGTTGAACAAAACGACTTACGTATTTTAAGCATGCTAACCTTTAGCCCGGTAAGCAAATTAAAAAAAAACGCAATATGTAGGCTACACGAGAACGGAGCCGTCGAGTAACCAAAACAAATGCGTTAAACAAATTCGTATACGTTATTTATCAATTTAACTCTAGAATTAAAGGATATACAACGAGAAACAACGTTTGACAACCTTTAAATAGTTTTAATAACTATCTCAAAAATTGTCGCTCTGATGCAAACAACTGCTGAGTTATCTACTCAAAATTGTTGAACAAAACGACTTACGTATTTTAAGCATGCTAACCTTTAGCCCGGTAAGCAAATTAAAAAAAAAAACGCAATATGTAGACTACACGAGAACGGAGACGTCGAGTAACCAAAACAAATGCATTAAACAAATTCGTACACGGTATTTATCAATTTAACTCTAGAAATAAAGGATATACAACGAGAAACAACGTTTGACAACCTTTAAACAGTTTTAATAACTATCTCAAAAATTGTCGCTCTGATGGAAACAACTGCTGAGTTATCTACTCAAATTTGTTGAACAAAACGACTTACGTATTTTAAGCATGCTAACCTTTAGCCCGGTAAGCAAATTAAAAAAAAAACGCAATATGTAGACTACACGAGAACGGAGACGTCGAGTAACCAAAACAAATGCGGTAAACAAATTCGTACACGGTATTTATCAATTTAACTCTAGAAATAAAGGATATACAACGAGAAACAACGTTTGACAACCTTTAAACAGTTTTAATAACTATCTCAAAAATTGTCGCTCTGATGGAAACATCTGCTGAGTTATCTACCCAAATTTGTTGAACAAATCGACTTACGTATTTTAAGCATGCTAACCTTTAGCCCGGTAAGCAAATTAAAAAAAAACGCAATATGTAGGCTACACGAGAACGGAGACGTCGAGTAACCAAAACAAATGCGTTAAACAAATTCGTACGCGTTATTTATCAATTTAACTCTAGAATTAAAGGATATACAACGAGAAACATCGTTTGACAACCTTTAAATAGTTTTAATAACTATCTCAAAAATTGTCGCTCTGATGCAAACAACTGCTGAGTTATCTACTCAAATTTGTTGAACAAAACGACTTACGTATTTTAAGCATGCTAACCTTTAGCCCGGTAAGCAAATTAAAAAAAAAACGCAATATGTAGGCTACACGAGAACGGAGACGTCGAGTAACCAAAACAAATGCGTTAAACAAATTCGTATACGTTATTTATCAATTTAACTCTAGAATTAAAGGATATACAACGAGAAACAACGTTTGACAACCTTTAAATAGTTTTAATAACTATCTCAAAAATTGTCGCTCTGATGCAAACAACTGCTGAGTTATCTACTCAAATTTGTTGAACAAAACGACTTACGTATTTTAAGCATGCTAACCTTTAGCCCGGTAAGCAAATTAAAAAAAAAACGCAATATGTAGACTACACGAGAACGGAGACGTCGAGTAACCAAAACAAATGCGTTAAACAAATTCGTACACGGTATTTATCAATTTAATTCTAGAAATAAAGGATATACAACGAGAAACAACGTTTGACAACCTTTAAACAGTTTTAATAACTATCTCAAAAATTGTCGCTCTGATGGAAACAACTGCTGAGTTATCTACTCAAATTTGTTGAACAAAACGACTTACGTATTTTAAGCATGGTAACCTTTAGCCCGGTAAGCAAATTAAAAAAAAAAACGCAATATGTAGACTACACGAGAACGGAGACGTCGAGTAACCAAAACAAATGCGTTAAACAAATTCGTACACGGTATTTATCAATTTAACTCTAGAAATAAAGGATATACAACGAGAAACAACGTTTGACAACCTTTAAACAGTTTTAATAACTATCTTAAAAATTGTCGCTCTGATGGAAACATCTGCTGAGTTATCTACTCAAATTTGTTGAACAAAACGACTTACGTATTTTAAGCATGCTAACCTTTAGCCCGGTAAGCAAATTAAAAAAAAAACGCAATATGTAGGCTACACGAGAACGGAGACGTCGAGTAACCAAAACAAATGCGTTAAACAAATTCGTACACGTTATTTATCAATTTAACTCTAGAATTAAAGGATATACAACGAGAAACATCGTTTGACAACCTTTAAATAGTTTTAATAACTATCTCAAAAATTGTCGCTCTGATGCAAACAACTGCTGAGTTATCTACTCAAATTTGTTGAACAAAACGACTTACGTATTTTAAGCATGCTAACCTTTAGCCCGGTAAGCAAATTAAAAAAAAAAACGCAATATGTAGGCTACACGAGAACGGAGACGTCGAGTAACCAAAACAAATGCGTTAAACAAATTCGTACACGTTATTTATCAATTTAACTCTAGAATTAAAGGATATACAACGAGAAACAACGTTTGACAACCTTTAAACAGTTTTAATAACTATCTCAAAAATTTTCGCTCTGATGGAAACAACTGCTGAGTTATCTACTGAAATTTGTTGAACAAAACGACTTACGTATTTTAAGCATGCTAACCTTTAGCCCGGTAAGCAAATTTAAAAAAAAACGCAATATGTAGGCTACACGAGAACGGAGACGTCATGTAACCAAAACAAATGCGTTAAACAAATTCGTACACGTTATTTATCAATTTAACTCTAGAATTAAAGGATATACAACGAGAAACAACGTTTGACAACCTTTAAACAGTTTTAATAACTATCTCAAAAATTTTCGCTCTGATGGAAACAACTGCTGAGTTATCTACTCAAAGTTGTTGAACAAAACGACTTACGTATTTTAAGCATGCTAACCTTTAGCCCGGTAAGCAAATTAAAAAAAAACGCAATATGTAGGCTACACGAGAACGGAGACGTCGAGTAACCAAAACAAATGCGTTAAACAAATTCGTACACGTTATTTATCAATTTAACTCTAGAATTAATGGATATACAAAGAGAAACAACGTTTGACAACCTTTAAACAGTTTTAATAACTATCTCAAAAATTGTCGCTCTGATGGAAACAACTGCTGAGTTAT
Organism: Eurosta solidaginis; assembly: GCF_040869045.1. Taxonomy (NCBI): domain Eukaryota; kingdom Metazoa; phylum Arthropoda; class Insecta; order Diptera; family Tephritidae; genus Eurosta; species Eurosta solidaginis. The sequence continues at coordinate 31,295 of NW_027137145.1, forward strand.
CTACTCAAATTTGTTGAACAAAACGACTTACGTATTTTAAGCATGCTAACCTTTAGCCCGGTAAGCAAATTAAAAAAAAACGCAATATGTAGGCTACACGAGAACGGAGACGTCGAGTAACCAAAACAAATGCGTTAAACAAATTCGTACACGTTATTTATCAATTTAACTCTAGAATTAAAGGATATACAACGAGAAACACCGTTTGACAACCTTTAAACAGTTTTAATAACTATCTCAAAAATTGTTTCTCTGATGCAAACAACTGATGAGTTATCTACTCAAATTTGTTGAACAAAACAACTTACGTATTTCAAGCATGCTAACCTTTAGCCCGGTAAGCAAATTAAAAAAAAAAAACGCAATATGTAGGCTACACGAGAACGGAGCCGTCGAGTAACCAAAACAAATGCGTTAAACAAATTCGTACACGTTATTTATCAATTTAACTCTAGAATTAAAGGATATACAACGAGAAACAACGTTTGCCAACCTTTAAACAGTTTTAATAACTATCTCAAAACTTTTCGCTCTGATGGAAACAACTGCTGAGTTATCTACTCAAATTTGTTGAACAAAACGACTTACGTATTTTAAGCATGCTAACCTTTAGCCCGGTAAGCAAATTAAAAAAAAACGCAATATGTAGGCTACACGAGAACGGAGACGTCGAGTAACCAAAACAAATGCGTTAAACAAATTCGTACACGTTATTTATCAATTTAACTCTAGAATTAAAGGATATACAACGAGAAACAACGTTTGACAACCTTTAAACAGTTTTAATAACTATCTCAAAAATTGTTTCTCTGATGCAAACAACTGATGAGTTATCTACTCAAATTTGTTGAACAAAACGACTTACGTATTTCAAGCATGCTAACCTTTAGCCCGGTAAGCAAATTAAAAAAAAAAAACGCAATATGTAGGCTACACTAGAACGGAGCCGTCGAGTAACCAAAACAAATGCGTTAAACAAATTCGTACACGTTATTTATCAATTTAACTCTAGAATTAAAGGATATACAACGAGAAACAACGTTTGCCAACCTTTAAACAGTTTTAATAACTATCTCAAAATTTTCGCTCTGATGGAAACAACTGCTGAGTTATCTACTCAAATTTGTTGAACAAAACGACTTACGTATTTTAAGCATGCTAACCTTTAGCCCGGTAAGCAAATTAAAAAAAAACGCAATATGTAGGCTACACGAGAACGGAGACGTCGAGTAACCAAAACAAATGCGTTAAACAAATTCGTACACGTTATTTATCAATTTAACTCTAGAATTAATGGATATACAAAGAGAAACAACGTTTGACAACCTTTAAACAGTTTTAATAACTATCTCAAAAATTGTCGCTCTGATGGAAACAACTGCTGAGTTATCTACTCAAATTTGTTGAACAAAACGACTTACGTATTTTAAGCATGCTAACCTTTAGCCCGGTAAGCAAATTAAAAAAAAACGCAATATGTAGGCTACACGAGAACGGAGACGTCGAGTAACCAAAACAAATGCGTTAAACAAATTCGTACACGTTATTTATCAATTTAACTCTAGAATTAAAGGATATACAACGAGAAACACCGTTTGACAACCTTTAAACAGTTTTAATAACTATCTCAAAAATTGTTTCTCTGATGCAAACAACTGATGAGTTATCTACTCAAATTTGTTGAACAAAACAACTTACGTATTTCAAGCATGCTAACCTTTAGCCCGGTAAGCAAATTAAAAAAAAAAAACGCAATATGTAGGCTACACGAGAACGGAGCCGTCGAGTAACCAAAACAAATGCGTTAAACAAATTCGTACACGTTATTTATCAATTTAACTCTAGAATTAAAGGATATACAACGAGAAACAACGTTTGCCAACCTTTAAACAGTTTTAATAACTATCTCAAAACTTTTCGCTCTGATGGAAACAACTGCTGAGTTATCTACTCAAATTTGTTGAACAAAACGACTTACGTATTTTAAGCATGCTAACCTTTAGCCCGGTAAGCAAATTAAAAAAAAACGCAATATGTAGGCTACACGAGAACGGAGACGTCGAGTAACCAAAACAAATGCGTTAAACAAATTCGTACACGTTATTTATCAATTTAACTCTAGAATTAAAGGATATACAACGAGAAACAACGTTTGACAACCTTTAAACAGTTTTAATAACTATCTCAAAAATTGTTTCTCTGATGCAAACAACTGATGAGTTATCTACTCAAATTTGTTGAACAAAACGACTTACGTATTTCAAGCATGCTAACCTTTAGCCCGGTAAGCAAATTAAAAAAAAAAAACGCAATATGTAGGCTACACTAGAACGGAGCCGTCGAGTAACCAAAACAAATGCGTTAAACAAATTCGTACACGTTATTTATCAATTTAACTCTAGAATTAAAGGATATACAACGAGAAACAACGTTTGCCAACCTTTAAACAGTTTTAATAACTATCTCAAAATTTTCGCTCTGATGGAAACAACTGCTGAGTTATCTACTCAAATTTGTTGAACAAAACGACTTACGTATTTTAAGCATGCTAACCTTTAGCCCGGTAAGCAAATTAAAAAAAAACGCAATATGTAGGCTACACGAGAACGGAGCCGTCGAGTAACCAAAACAAATGGGTTAAACAAATTCGTACACGTTATTTATCAATTTAACTCTAGAATTAAAGGATATACAACGAGAAACAACGTTTGACAACCTTTAAACAGTTTTAATAACTATCTCAAAAATTGTCGCTCTGATGCAAACAACTGCTGAGTTATCTACTCAAATTTGTTGAACAAAACGACTTACGTATTTTAAGCATGCTAACCTTTAGCCCGGTAAGCAAATTAAAAAAAACCCAATATGTAGGCTACACGAGAACGGAGACGTCGAGTAACCATAACAAATGCGTTAAACAAATTCGTACACGTTATTTATCAATTTAACTCTAGAATTAAGGGATATACAACGAGAAACAACGTTTGACAACCTTTAAACAATTTTAATAACTATCTCAAAAATTGTGGCTCTGATGGAAACAACTGCTGAGCTATCTACTCAAATTTGTTGAACAAAACGACTTACGTATTTTAAGCATGCTAACCGTTAGCCCGGTAAGCAAATTAAAAAAAAAACGCAATATGTAGACTACACGAGAACGGAGACGTCGAGTAACCAAAACAAATGCGTTAAACAAATTCGTACACGTTATTTATCAATCTAACTCTAGAATTAAAGGATATACAACGAGAAACAACGTTTGACAACCTTGAAACAGTTTTAATAACTATCTTTAAAATTGTCGCTCTGATGCAAACAACTGATGAGTTATCTACTTAAATTTGTTGAACAAAACGACTTACGTATTTTAAGCATGCTAACCTTTAGCCCTGTAAGAAAATTAAAAAAAAAAACGCAATATGTAGGCTACACGAGAACGGAGACGTCGAGTAACCAAAAAAAATGCGTTAAACAAATTCGTACACGTTATTTATCAATTTAACTCTAGAATTAAAGGATATACAACGAGAAACAACGTTTGACAACCTTTAAACAGTTTTAATAACTATCTCAAAAATTGTCGCTCTGATGCAAACAACTGCTGAGTTATCTACTCAAATTTGTTGAACAAAACGACTTACGTATTTTAAACATGCTAACCTTTAGCCCGGTAAGCAAATTAACAAAAAAACGCAATATGTAGGCTACACGAGAACGGAGACGTCGAGTAACCAAAACAAATGCGTTAAACAAATTCGTACACGTTATTTATCAATTTAACTCCAGAATTAAAGGATATACAACGAGAAACAACGTTTGACAACCTTTAAACAGTTTTAATAACTATCTCAAAAATTGTCGCTCTGATGCAAACAACTGCTGAGTTATCTACTCAAATTTGTTGAACAAAACGACTTACGTATTTTAAGCATGCTAACCTTTAGCCCGGTAAGCAAATTAAAAAAAAAAACGCAATATGTAGGCTACACGAGAACGGAGACGTCGAGTAACCAAAACAAATGAGTTAATAAATTCGTACACGTTATTTATCAATTTAACTCTAGAATTAAAGGATATACAACGAGAAACAACGTTTGACAACCTTTAAACAGTTTTAATAACTATCTCAAAAATTGTCGCTCTGATGCAAACAACTGATGAGTTATCTACTTAAATTTGTTGAACAAAACGACTTACGTATTTTAAGCATACTAACCTTTAGCCCGGTAAGCAAATTAAAAAAAAAACGCAATATGTAGGCTACACGAGAACGGAGACGTCGAGTAACCAAAAGAAATGCGTTAAACAAATTCGTACACGTTATTTATCAATTTAACTCTAGAATTAAAGGATATACAACGAGAAACAACGTTTGACAACCTTTAAACAGTTTTAATAACTATCTCAAAAATTGTCGCTCTTATGCAAACAACTGCTGAGTTATCTACTCAAATTTGTTGAACAAAATGACTTACGTATTTTAAACATGCTAACCTTTAGCCCGGTAAGCAAATTAAAAAAAAAACGCAATATGTAGGCTACATGAGAACGGAGACGTCGAGTAACCAAAACAAATGCGTTAAACAAATTCGTACACGTTATTTATCAATTTAACTCCAGAATTAAAGGATATACAACGAGAAACAACGTTTGACAACCTTTAAACAGTTTTAATAACTATCTCAGAAATTGGCGCTCTGATGCAAACAACTGCTGAGTTATCTACTCAAATTTGTTGAACAAAACGACTTACGTATTTTAAGCATGCTAACCTTTAGCCCGGTAAGCAAATTAAAAAAAAAACGCAATATGTAGGCTACACGAGAACGGAGACGTCGAGTAACCAAAACAAATGAGTTAACAAATTCGTACACGTTATTTATTAATTTAACTCTAGAATTAAAGGATATACAACGAGAAACAACGTTTGACAACCTTTAAACAGTTTTAATAACTATCTCAAAAATTGTCGCTCTGATGCAAACAACTGATGAGATATCTACTTAAATTTGTTGAACAAAACGACTTACGTATTTTAAGCATGCTAACCTTTAGCCCGGTAAGCAAATTAAAAAAAAAACGCAATATGTATGCTACACGAGAACGGAGACGTCGAGTAACCAAAACAAATGCGTTAAACAAATTCGGACACGTTATTTATCAATTTAACTCTAGAATTAAAGGATATACAACGAGAAACAACGTTTGACAACCTTTAAACAGTTTTAATAATTATCTCAAAAATTGTCGCTCTGATGCAAACAACTGCTGAGTTATCTACTCAAATTTGTTGAACAAAACGACTTACGTATTTTAAACATGCTAACCTTTAGCCCGGTAAGCAAATTAACAAAAAAACGCAATATGTAGGCTACACGAGAACGGAGACGTCGAGTAACCAAAACAAATGCGTTAAACAAATTCGTACACGTTATTTATAAATTTAACTCCAGAATTAAAGGATATACAACGAGAAACAACGTTTGACAACCTTTAAACAGTTTTAATAACTATCTCAAAAATTGTCGCTCTGATGCAAACAACTGCTGAGTTATCTACTCAAATTTGTTGAACAAAACGACTTACGTATTTTAAACATGCTAACCTTTAGCCCGGTAAGCAAATTAACAAAAAAACGCAATATGTAGGCTACACGAGAACGGAGACGTCGAGTAACCAAAACAAATGCGTTAAACAAATTCGTACACGTTATTTATCAATTTAACTCCAGAATTAAAGGATATGCAACGAGAAACAACGTTTGACAACCTTTAAACAGTTTTAATAACTATCTCAAAAATTGTCGCTCTGATGCAAACAACTGCTGAGTTATCTACTCAAATTTGTTGAACAAAACGACTTACGTATTTTAAACATGCTAACCTTTAGCCCGGTAAGCACATTAAAAAAAAAACGCAATATGTAGGCTGCACGAGAACGGAGACGTCGAGTAACCAAAACAAATGCGTTAAACAAATTCGTACACGTTATTTATAAATTTAACTCTTGAATTAAAGGATATACAACGAGAGACAACGTTTGACAACCTTTAAACAGTTTTAATAACTATCTCAAAAATTGTCGCTCTGATGCAAACAACTGATGAGTTATCTACTTAAATTTGTTGAACAAAACGACTTACGTATTTTAAGCATGCTAACCTTTAGCCCGGTAAGCAAATTAAAAAAAAAAACGCAATATGTAGGCTACACGAGAACGGAGACGTCAAGTAACCAAAACAAATGCGTTAAACAAATTCGTACACGTTATTTATCAATTAAACTCTAGAATTAAAGGATATACAACGAGAAACAACGTTTGACTACCTTTAAACAGTTTTAATAACTATCTCAAAAATTGTCGCTCTGATGCAAACAACTGCTGAGTTATCTACTCAAATTTGTTGAACAAAACGACTTACGTATTTTAAACATGCTAACCTTTAGCCCGGTAAGCAAATTAAAAAAAAAAACGCAATATGTAGGCTACATGAGAACGGAGACGTCGAGTAACCAAAACAAATGCGTTAAACAAATTCGTACACGTTATTTATCAATTTAACTCCAGAATTAAAGGATATACAACGAGAAACAATGTTTGACAACCTTTAAACAGTTTTAATAACTATCTCAAAAATTGTCGCTCTGATGCAAACAACTGCTGAGTTATCTACTCAAATTTGTTGAACAAAACGACTTACGTATTTTAAACATGCTAACCTTTAGCCCGGTAAGCAAATTAACAAAAAAACGCAATATGTAGGCTACACGAGAACGGAGACGTCGAGTAACCAAAACAAATGCGTTAAACAAATTCGTACACGTTATTTATCAATTTAACTCCAGAATTAAAGGATATACAACGAGAAACAACGTTTGACAACCTTTAAACAGTTTTAATAACTATCTCAAAAATTGTCGCTCTGATGCAAACAACTGCTGAGTTATCTACTCAAATTTGTTGAACAAAACGACTTACGTATTTTAAGCATGCTAACCTTTAGCCCGGTAAGCAAATTAAAAAAAAAAACGCAATATGTAGGCTACACGAGAACGGAGACGTCGAGTAACCAAAACAAATGAGTTAATAAATTCGTACACGTTATTTATCAATTTAACTCTAGAATTAAAGGATATACAACGAGAAACAACGTTTGACAACCTTTAAACAGTTTTAATAACTATCTCAAAAATTGTCGCTCTGATGCAAACAACTGATGAGTTATCTACTTAAATTTGTTGAACAAAACGACTTACGTATTTTAAGCATGCTAACCTTTAGCCCGGTAAGCAAATTAAAAAAAAAACGCAATATGTAGGCTACACGAGAACGGAGACGTCGAGTAACCAAAAGAAATGCGTTAAACAAATTCGTACACGTTATTTATCAATTTAACTCTAGAATTAAAGGATATACAACGAGAAACAACGTTTGACAACCTTTAAACAGTTTTAATAACTATCTCAAAAATTGTCGCTCTGATGCAAACAACTGCTGAGTTATCTACTCAAATTTGTTGAACAAAATGACTTACGTATTTTAAACATGCTAACCTTTAGCCCGGTAAGCAAATTAAAAAAAAAACGCAATATGTAGGCTACATGAGAACGGAGACGTCGAGTAACCAAAACAAATGCGTTAAACAAATTCGTACACGTTATTTATCAATTTAACTCCAGAATTAAAGGATATACAACGAGAAACAACGTTTGACAACCTTTAAACAGTTTTAATAACTATCTCAGAAATTGGCGCTCTGATGCAAACAACTGCTGAGTTATCTACTCAAATTTGTTGAACAAAACGACTTACGTATTTTAAGCATGCTAACCTTTAGCCCGGTAAGCAAATTAAAAAAAAAACGCAATATGTAGGCTACACGAGAACGGAGACGTCGAGTAACCAAAACAAATGAGTTAACAAATTCGTACACGTTATTTATTAATTTAACTCTAGAATTAAAGGATATACAACGAGAAACAACGTTTGACAACCTTTAAACAGTTTTAATAACTATCTCAAAAATTGTCGCTCTGATGCAAACAACTGATGAGATATCTACTTAAATTTGTTGAACAAAACGACTTACGTATTTTAAGCATGCTAACCTTTAGCCCGGTAAGCAAATTAAAAAAAAAAACGCAATATGTATGCTACACGAGAACGGAGACGTCGAGTAACCAAAACAAATGCGTTAAACAAATTCGGACACGTTATTTATCAATTTAACTCTAGAATTAAAGGATATACAACGAGAAACAACGTTTGACAACCTTTAAACAGTTTTAATAATTATCTCAAAAATTGTCGCTCTGATGCAAACAACTGCTGAGTTATCTACTCAAATTTGTTGAACAAAACGACTTACGTATTTTAAACATGCTAACCTTTAGCCCGGTAAGCAAATTAACAAAAAAACGCAATATGTAGGCTACACGAGAACGGAGACGTCGAGTAACCAAAACAAATGCGTTAAACAAATTCGTACACGTTATTTATAAATTTAACTCCAGAATTAAAGGATATACAACGAGAAACAACGTTTGACAACCTTTAAACAGTTTTAATAACTATCTCAAAAATTGTCGCTCTGATGCAAACAACTGCTGAGTTATCTACTCAAATTTGTTGAACAAAACGACTTACGTATTTTAAACATGCTAACCTTTAGCCCGGTAAGCAAATTAACAAAAAAACGCAATATGTAGGCTACACGAGAACGGAGACGTCGAGTAACCAAAACAAATGCGTTAAACAAATTCGTACACGTTATTTATCAATTTAACTCCAGAATTAAAGGATATGCAACGAGAAACAACGTTTGACAACCTTTAAACAGTTTTAATAACTATCTCAAAAATTGTCGCTCTGATGCAAACAACTGCTGAGTTATCTACTCAAATTTGTTGAACAAAACGACTTACGTATTTTAAACATGCTAACCTTTAGCCCGGTAAGCACATTAAAAAAAAAACGCAATATGTAGGCTACACGAGAACGGAGACGTCGAGTAACCAAAACAAATGCGTTAAACAAATTCGTACACGTTATTTATAAATTTAACTCTTGAATTAAAGGATATACAACGAGAGACAACGTTTGACAACCTTTAAACAGTTTTAATAACTATCTCAAAAATTGTCGCTCTGATGCAAACAACTGATGAGTTATCTACTTAAATTTGTTGAACAAAACGACTTACGTATTTTAAGCATGCTAACCTTTAGCCCGGTAAGCAAATTAAAAAAAAAAACGCAATATGTAGGCTACACGAGAACGGAGACGTCGAGTAACCAAAACAAATGCGTTAAACAAATTCGTACACGTTATTTATCAATTAAACTCTAGAATTAAAGGATATACAACGAGAAACAACGTTTGACTACCTTTAAACAGTTTTAATAACTATCTCAAAAATTGTCGCTCTGATGCAAACAACTGCTGAGTTATCTACTCAAATTTGTTGAACAAAACGACTTACGTATTTTAAACATGCTAACCTTTAGCCCGGTAAGCAAATTAAAAAAAAAAACGCAATATGTAGGCTACATGAGAACGGAGACGTCGAGTAACCAAAACAAATGCGTTAAACAAATTCGTACACGTTATTTATCAATTTAACTCCAGAATTAAAGGATATACAACGAGAAACAATGTTTGACAACCTTTAAACAGTTTTAATAACTATCTCAAAAATTGTCGCTCTGATGCAAACAACTGCTGAGTTATCTATTCAAATTTGTTGAACAAAACGACTTACGTATTTTAAGCATGCTAACCTTTAGCCCGGTAAGCAAATTAAAAAAAAAACGCAATATGTAGGCTACACGAGAACGGAGACGTCGAGTAACCAAAACAAATGAGTTAACAAATTCGTACACGTTATTTATCAATTTAACTCTAGAATTAAAGGATATACAACTAGAAACAACGTTTGACAACCTTTAAACAGTTTTAATAACTATCTCAAAAATTGTCGCTCTGATGGAAACAACTGCTGAGTTATCTACTCAAATTTGTTGAACAAAACGACTTACGTATTTTAAGCATGCTAACCTTTAGCCCGGTAAGCAAATTAAAAAAAAACGCAATATGTAGGCTATACGAGAACGGAGCCGTCGAATAACCAAAACAAATGGGTTAAACAAATTCGTACACGTTATTTATCAATTTAACTCTAGAATTAAAGGATATACAACGAGAAACAACGTTTGACAACCTTTAAACAGTTTTAATAACTATCTCAAAAATTGTCGCTCTGATGCAAACAACTGCTGAGTTATCTACTCAAATTTGTTGAACAAAACGACTTACGTATTTTAAGCATGCTAACCTTTAGCCCGGTAAGCAAATTAAAAAAAAAACGCAATATGTAGGCTACACGAGAACGGAGACGTCGAGTAACCAAAACAAATGCGTTAAACAAATTCGTACACGTTATTTATCAATTTAACTCTAGAATTAAAGGATATACAACGAGAAACAACGTTTGACAACCTTTAAATAGTTTTAATAACTATCTCAAAAATTGTCGCTCTGATGGAAACAACTGCTGAGTTATCTACTCAAATTTGTTGAACAAAACGACTTACGTATTTTAAGCATGCTAACCTTTAGCCCGGTAAGCAGATTAAAAAAAAACGCAATATGTAGGCTACACGAGAACGGAGCCGTCGAGTAACCAAAACAAATGGGTTAAACAAATTCGTACACGTTATTTATCAATTTAACTCTAGAATTAAAGGATATACAACGAGAAACAACGTTTGACAACCTTTAAACAGTTTTAATAACTTTCTCAAAAATCGTCGCTCTGATGCAAACAACTGCTGAGTTATCTACTCAAATTTGTTGAACAAAACGACTTACGTATTTTAAGCATGCTAACCTTTAGCCTGGTAAGCAAATTAAAAAAAAAACGCAATATGTAGGCTACACGAGAACGGAGACGTCGAGTAACCAAAATAAATGCGTTAAACAAATTCGTACACGTTATTTATTAATTTAACTCTAGAATTAAAGGATATACAACGAGAAACAACGTTTGACAACCTTTAAACAGTTTTAATAACTTTCTCAAAAATTGTCGCTCTGATGCAAACAACTGCTGAGTTATCTACTCAAATTTGTTGAACAAAACGACTTACGTATTTTAAGCATGCTAACCTTTAGCCCGGTAAGCAAATTAAAAAAAAAACGCAATATGTAGGCTACACGAGAACGGAGACGTCGAGTAACCAAAACAAATGCGTTAAACAAATTCGTACACGTTATTTATCAATTTAACTCTAGAATTAAAGGATATACAACGAGAAACAACGTTTGACAACCTTTAAACAGTTTTAATAACTATCTCAAAAATTGTCGCTCTGATGGAAACAACTGCTGAGTTATCTACTCAAATTTGTTGAACAAAACGACTTACGTATTTTAAGCATGATAACCTTTAGCCCGGTAAGCAAATTAAAAAAAAAAAAACGCAATATGTAGGCTACAAGCCTAGCCTTTTGACAACCTTTAAACAGTTTTAATAACTATCTCAAAAATTGTCGCTCTGATGGAAACAACTGCTGAGTTATCTACTCAAATTTGTTGAACAAAACGACTTACGTATTTTAAGCATGCTAACCTTTAGCCCGGTAGGCAAATTAAAAAAAAAAACGCAATATGTAGGCTACACGAGAACGGAGACGTCGAGTAACCAAAACAAATGCGTTAAACAAATTCGTACACGTTATTTATCAATTTAACTCTAGAATTAAAGGATATACAACGAGAAACAACGTTTGACAACCTTTAAACAGTTTTAATAACTATCTCAAAAATTGTCGCTCTGATGCAAACAACTGCTGAGTTATCTACTCAAATTTGTTGAACAAAACGACTTACGTATTTTAAGCATGCTAACCTTTAGCCCGGTAAGCAAATTAAAAAAAAAAACGCAATATGTAGGCTACACGAGAACGGAGACGTCGAGTAACCAAAACAAATGCGTTAAACAAATTCGTACACGTTATTTATCAATTTAACTCTAGAATTAAAGGATATACAACGAGAAACAACGTTTGACAACCTTTAAATAGTTTTAATAACTATCTCAAAAATTGTCGCTCTGATGGAAACAACTGCTGAGTTATCTACTCAAATTTGTTGAACAAAACGACTTACGTATTTTAAGCATGCTAACCTTTAGCCCGGTAAGCAAATTAAAAAAAAAACGCAATATGTAGGCTACACGAGAACGGAGCCGTCGAGTAACCAAAACAAATGGGTTAAACAAATTCGTACACGTTATTTATCAATTTAACTCTAGAATTAAAGGATATACAACGAGAAACAACGTTTGACAACCTTTAAACAGTTTTGATAACTATCTCAAAAATTGTCGCTCTGATGGAAACAACTGCTGAGTTATCTACTCAAATTTGTTGAACAAAACGACTTACGTATTTTAAGCATGCTAACCTTTAGCCCGGTAAGCAAATTAAAAAAAAAACTCAATATGTAGGCTACACGAGAACGGAGACGTCGAGTAACCAAAACAAATGCGTTAAACAAATTCGTACACGTTATTTATCAATTTAACTCTAGAATTAAAGGATATACAACGAGAAACAACGTTTGACAACCTTTAAACATTTTTAATAACTATCTCAAAAATTGTCGCTCTGATGCAAACAACTGCTGAGTTATCTACTCAAATTTGTTGAACAAAACGACTTACGTATTTTAAGCATGCTAACCTTTAGCCCGGTAAGCAAATTAAAAAAAAAAACGCAATATGTAGGCTACACGAGAACGGAGACGTCGAGTAACCAAAACAAATGCGTTAAACAAATTCGTACACGTTATTTATCAATTTAACTCTAGAATTAAAGGATTTACAACGAGAAACAACGTTTGACAAACTTTAAACAGTTTTAATAACTTTCTCAAAAATTGTCGCTCTGATGCAAACAACTGCTGAGTTATCTACTCAAATTTGTTGAACAAAACGACTTATGTATTTTAAGCATGCTAACCTTTAGCCTGGTAAGCAAATTAAAAAAAAAAAAACGCAATATGTAGGCTACACGAGAACGGAAATGTCGAGTAACCAAAACAAATGCGTTAAACAAATTCGTACACGTTATTTATCAATTTAACTCTAGAATTAAAGGATTTACAACGAGAAACAACGTTTGACAACCTTTAAATAGTTTTAATAACTATCTCAAAAATTGTCGCTCTGATGGAAACAACTGCTGAGTTATCTACTCAAATTTGTTGAACAAAACGACTTACGTATTTTAAGCATGCTAACCTTTAGCCCGGTAAGCAAATTAAAAAAAAACGCAATATGTAGGCTATACGAGAACGGAGCCGTCGAATAACCAAAACAAATGGGTTGTACAAATTCGTACACGTTATTTATCAATTTAACTCTAGAATTAAAGGATATACAACGAGAAACAACGTTTGACAACCTTTAAACAGTTTTAATAACTATCTCAAAAATTGTCGCTCTGATGCAAACAACTGCTGAGTTATCTACTCAAATTTGTTGAACAAAACGACTTACGTATTTTAAGCATGCTAACCTTTAGCCCGGTAAGCAAATTAAAAAAAAAACGCAATATGTAGGTTACACGAGAACGGAGACGTCGAGTAACCAAAACAAATGCGTTAAACAAATTCGTACACGTTATTTATCAATTTAACTCTAGAATTAAAGGATATACAACGAGAAACAACGTTTGACAACCTTTAAATAGTTTTAATAACTATCTCAAAAATTGTCGCTCTGATGGAAACAACTGCTGAGTTATCTACTCAAATTTGTTGAACAAAACGACTTACGTATTTTAAGCATGCTAACCTTTAGCCCGGTAAGCAAATTAAAAAAAAACGCAATATGTAGGCTACACGAGAACGGAGCCGTCGAGTAACCAAAACAAATGGGTTAAACAAATTCGTACACGTTATTTATCAATTTAACTCTAGAATTAAAGGATATACAACGAGAAACAACGTTTGACAACCTTTAAACAGTTTTAATAACTTTCTCAAAAATCGTCGCTCTGATGCAAACAACTGCTGAGTTATCTACTCAAATTTGTTGAACAAAACAACTTACGTATTTTATTCATGCTAACCTTTAGCCTGGTAAGCAAATTAAAAAAAAAACGCAATATGTAGGCTACACGAGAACGGAGACGTCGAGTAACCAAAACAAATGCGTTAAACAAATTCGTACACGATATTTATTAATTTAACTCTAGAATTAAAGGATATACAACGAGAAACAACGTTTGACAACCTTTAAACAGTTTTAATAACTATCTCAAAAATTGTCGCTCTGATGGAAACAACTGCTGAGTTATCTACTCAAATTTGTTGAACAAAACGACTTACGTATTTTAAGCATGCTAACCTTTAGCCCGGTAAGCAAATTAAAAAAAAAAATGCAATATGTAGGCTACACGAGAACGGAGACGTCGAGTAACCAACTCAAATTTGTTGAACAAAACAACTTACGTATTTTATTCATGCTAACCTTTAGCCTGGTAAGCAAATTAAAAAAAAAACGCAATATGTAGGCTACACGAGAACGGAGACGTCGAGTAACCAAAACAAATGCGTTAAACAAATTCGTACACGTTATTTATCAATTTAACTCTAGAATTAAAGGATATACAACGAGAAACATCGTTTGACAACCTTTAAACAGTTTTAATAACTATCTCAAAAATTGTGGCTCTGATGCAAACAACTGCTGAGTTATCTACTCAAATTTGTTGAACAAAACGACTTACGTATTTTAAGCATGCTAACCTTTAGCCCGGTAAGCAAATTAAAAAAAAAAAAAACGCAATATGTAAGCTACACGAGAACGGAGACGTCGAGTAACCAAAACAAATGCGTTAAACAAATTCGTACACGTTATTTATCAGTTTAACTCTAGAATTAAAGGATATACAACGAGAAACAACGTTTGACAACCTTTAAACAGTTTTAATAACTATCTCAAAAATTGTCGCTCTGATGCAAACAACTGCTGAGTTATCTACTCAAATTTGTTGAACAAAACGACTTACGTATTTTAAGCATGCTTACCTTTAGCCCGGTAAGCAAATTAAAAAAAAACGCAATATGTAGGCTACACGAGAACGGAGACATCGAGTAACAAAAACAAATGCGTTAAACAAATTCGTACACGTTATTTATCAATTTAACTCTAGAATTAAAGGATATACAACGAGAAACAATGTTTGACAACCTTTAAACAGTTTTAATAATTATCTCAAAAATTGTCGCTCTGATGGAAACAATTGCTGAGTTATCTACTCAAATTTGTTGAACAAAACGACTTACGTATTTTAAGCATGCTAACCTTTAGCCCGGTAAGCAAATTAAAAAAAAAAAAAACGCAATATGTAGGCTACACGAGAACGGAGACGTCCAGTAACCAAAACAAATGCGTTAAACAAATTCGTACACGTTATTTATCAATGTAACTCTAGAATTAAAGGATATACAACGAGAAACAACGTTTGACAACCTTTAAACAGTTTTAATAACTATCTCAAAAATTGTCGCTCTGATGGAAACAACTGCTGAGTTATCTACTCAAATTTGTTGAACAAAACGACTTACGTATTTTAAGCATGCTAACCTTTAGCCCGGTAAGCAAATTAAAAAAAAAAAAACGCAATATGTAGGCTACACGAGAACGGAGCCGTCGAGTAACCAAAACAAATGGGTTAAACAAATTCGTACACGTTATTTATCAATTTAACTCTAGAATTAAAGGATATACAACGACAAACAACGTTTGACAACCTTTAAACAGTTTTAAAAACTATCTCATAAATTGTCGCTCTGATGCAAACAACTGATGAGTTATCTACTTAAATTTGTTGAACAAAACGACTTACGTATTTTAAGCATGCTAACCTTTAGCCCGGTAAGCAAATTAAAAAAAAAAACGCAATATGTAGGCTACACGAGAACGGAGACGTCGAGTAACCAAAACAAATGCGTTAAACAAATTCGTACACGGTATTTATCAATTTAACTCTAGAATTATAGGATATACAACGAGAAACAACGTTTGACAACCTTTAAACAGTTTTAATAACTATCTCAAAAATTGTCGCTCTGATGGAAACAACTGCTGAGTTATCTACTCAAATTTGTTGAACAAAACGACTTACGTATTTTAAGCATGCTAACCTTTAGCCCGGTAAGCAAATTAAAAAAAAAAATGCAATATGTAGGCTACACGAGAACGGAGACGTCGAGTAACCAAAACAAATGCGTTAAACAAATTCGTACACGTTATTTATCAATTTAACTCTAGAATTAAAGGATATACAACGAGAAACATCGTTTGACAACCTTTAAACAGTTTTAATAACTATCTCAAAAATTGTGGCTCTGATGCAAACAACTGCTGAGTTATCTACTCAAATTTGTTGAACAAAACGACTTACGTATTTTAAGCATGCTAACCTTTAGCCCGGTAAGCAAATTAAAAAAAAACGCAATATGTAGGCTACACGAGAACGGAGCCGTCGAGTAACCAAAACAAATGCGTTAAACAAATTCGTATACGTTATTTATCAATTTAACTCTAGAATTAAAGGATATACAACGAGAAACAACGTTTGACAACCTTTAAATAGTTTTAATAACTATCTCAAAAATTGTCGCTCTGATGCAAACAACTGCTGAGTTATCTACTCAAAATTGTTGAACAAAACGACTTACGTATTTTAAGCATGCTAACCTTTAGCCCGGTAAGCAAATTAAAAAAAAAAAAACGCAATATGTAGGCTACACGAGAACGGAGACGTCGAGTAACCAAAACAAATGCGTTAAACAAATTCGTACACGTTATTTATCAATTTAACTCTAGAATTAAAGGATATACAACGAGAAACAACGTTTGACAACCTTTAAACAGTTTTAATAACTATCTCAAAAATTGTTGCTCTGATGCAAACAACTGCTGAGTTATCTACTCAAATTTGTTGAACAAAACGACTTACGTATTTTAAGCATGCTAACCTTTAGCCCGGTAAGCAAATAAAAAAAAAAAACGCAATATGTAAGCTACACGAGAACGGAGACGTCGAGTAACCAAAACAAATGCGTTAAACAAATTCGTACACGTTATTTATCAGTTTAACTCTAGAATTAAAGGATATACAACGAGAAACAACGTTTGACAACCTTTAAACAGTTTTAATAACTATCTCAAAAATTGCCGCTCTGATGCAAACAACTGCTGAGTTATCTACTCAAATTTGTTGAACAAAACGACTTACGTATTTTAAGCATGCTTACCTTTAGCCCGGTAAGCAAATTAAAAAAAAACGCAATATGTAGGCTACACGAGAACGGAGACATATCGAGTAACAAAAACAAATGCGTTAAACAAATTCGTACACGTTATTTATCAATTTAACTCTAGAATTAAAGGATATACAACGAGAAACAATGTTTGACAACCTTTAAACAGTTTTAATAATTATCTCAAAAATTGTCGCTCTGATGGAAACAATTGCTGAGTTATCTACTCAAATTTGTTGAACAAAACGACTTACGTATTTTAAGCATGCTAACCTTTAGCCCGGTAAGCAAATTAAAAAAAAAAAAAAACGCAATATGTAGGCTACACGAGAACGGAGCCGTCGAGTAACCAAAACAAATGGGTTAAACAAATTCGTACACGTTATTTATCAATTTAACTCTAGAATTAAAGGATATACAACGACAAACAACGTTTGACAACCTTTAAACAGTTTTAAAAACTATCTCATAAATTGTCGCTCTGATGCAAACAACTGATGAGTTATCTACTTAAATTTGTTGAACAAAACGACTTACGTATTTTAAGCATGCTAACCTTTAGCCCGGTAAGCAAATTAAAAAAAAAAACGCAATATGTAGGCTACACGAGAACGGAGACGTCGAGTAACCAAAACAAATGCGTTAAACAAATTCGTACACGTTATTTATCAATTTACCTCTAGAATTAAAGGATATACAACGAGAAACAACGTTTGACAACCTTTAAACAGTTTTAATAACTATCTCAAAAATTGTCGCTCTGATGGAAACAACTGCTGAGTTATCTACTCAAATTTGTTGAACAAAACGACTTACGTGTTTTAAGCATGCTAACCTTTAGCCCGGCAAGCAAATTAAAAAAAACGCAATATGTAGGCTACACGAGAACGGAGACGTCGAGTAACCAAAACAAATGCGTTAAACAAATTCGTACACGTTATTTATCAATCTAACATTAGAATTAAAGGATATACAACGAGAAACAACGTTTGACAACCTTTAAACAGTTTTAATAACTATCTCAAAAATTGTTGCTCTGATGCAAACAACTGCTGAGTTATCTACTCAAATTTGATGAACAAAACGACTTACGTATTTTAAACATGCTAACCTTTAGCCCGGCAAGCAAATAAAAAAAAAAACGCAATATGTAGGCTACACGAGAACGGAGACGTCGAGTAACCAAAACAAATGCGTTAAACAAATTCGTACACGGTATTTATCAAATTAACTCTAGAATTAAAGGATATACAACGAGAAACAACGTTTGACAACCTTTAAACAGTTTTAATAACTATCTCAAAAATTGTCGCTCTGATGCAAACAACTGCTGAGTTATCTACTCAAATTTGTTGAACAAAACGACTTACGTATTTTAAGCATGCTAACCTTTAGCCCGGTAAGCAAATTAAAAAAAAACGCAATATGTAGGCTACACGAGAACGGAGCCGTCGAGTAACCAAAACAAATGCGTTAAACAAATTCGTACACGGTATTTATCAATTTAACTCTAGAATTATAGGATATACAACGAGAAACAACGTTTGACAACCTTTAAACAGTTTTAATAACTATCTCAAAAATTGTCGCTCTGATGGAAACAACTGCTGAGTTATCTACTCAAATTTGTTGAACAAAACGACTTACGTATTTTAAGCATGCTAACCTTTAGCTCGGTAAGCAAATTAAAAAAAAAAAACGCAATATGTAGGCTACACGAGAACGGAGACGTCAAGTAACCAAAACAAATGCGTTAAACAAATTCGTACACGGTATTTATCAATTTAACTCTAGAATTATAGGATATACAACGAGAAACAACGTTTGACAACCTTTAAACAGTTTTAATAACTATCTCAAAAATTGTCGCTCTGATGGAAACAACTGCTGAGTTATCTACTCAAATTTGTTGAACAAAACGACTTACGTATTTTAAGCATGCTAACCTTTAGCCCGGTAAGCAAATTAAAAAAAAAAAATGCAATATGTAGGCTACACGAGAACGGAGACGTCGAGTAACCAAAACAAATGCGTTAAACAAATTCGTACACGTTATTTATCAATTTAACTCTAGAATTAAAGGATATACAACGAGAAACATCGTTTGACAACCTTTAAACAGTTTTAATAACTATCTCAAAAATTGTGGCTCTGATGCAAACAACTGCTGAGTTATCTACTCAAATTTGTTGAACAAAACGACTTACGTATTTTAAGCATGCTAACCTTTAGCCCGGTAAGCAAATTAAAAAAAAACGCAATATGTAGGCTACACGAGAACGGAGCCGTCGAGTAACCAAAACAAATGCGTTAAACAAATTCGTATACGTTATTTATCAATTTAACTCTAGAATTAAAGGATATACAACGAGAAACAACGTTTGACAACCTTTAAATAGTTTTAATAACTATCTCAAAAATTGTCGCTCTGATGCAAACAACTGCTGAGTTATCTACTCAAAATTGTTGAACAAAACGACTTACGTATTTTAAGCATGCTAACCTTTAGCCCGGTAAGCAAATTAAAAAAAAAACGCAATATGTAGACTACACGAGAACGGAGACGTCGAGTAACCAAAACAAATGCGTTAAACAAATTCGTACACGGTATTTATCAATTTAACTCTAGAAATAAAGGATATACAACGAGAAACAACGTTTGACAACCTTTAAACAGTTTTAATAACTATCTCAAAAATTGTCGCTCTGATGGAAACAACTGCTGAGTTATCTACTCAAATTTGTTGAACAAAACGACTTACGTATTTTAAGCATGCTAACCTTTAGCCCGGTAAGCAAATTAAAAAAAAAACGCAATATGTAGACTACACGAGAACGGAGACGTCGAGTAACAAAAACAAATGCGTTAAACAAAATCGTACACGGTATTTATCAATTTAACTCTAGAAATAAAGGATATACAACGAGAAACAACGTTTGACAACCTTTAAACAGTTTTAATAACTATCTCAAAAATTGTCGCTCTGATGGAAACATCTGCTGAGTTATCTACTCAAATTTGTTGAACAAATCGACTTACGTATTTTAAGCATGCTAACCTTTAGCCCGGTAAGCAAATTAAAAAAAAAACGCAATATGTAGGCTACACGAGAACGGAGACGTCGAGTAACCAAAACAAATGCGTTAAACAAATTCGTACGCGTTATTTATCAATTTAACTCTAGAATTAAAGGATATACAACGAGAAACATCGTTTGACAACCTTTAAATAGTTTTAATAACTATCTCAAAAATTGTCGCTCTGATGCAAACAACTGCTGAGTTATCTACTCAAATTTGTTGAACAAAACGACTTACGTATTTTAAGCATGCTAACCTTTAGCCCGGTAAGCAAATTAAAAAAAAAACGCAATATGTAGGCTACACGAGAACGGAGACGTCGAGTAACCAAAACAAATGCGTTAAACAAATTCGTATACGTTATTTATCAATTTAACTCTAGAATTAAAGGATATACAACGAGAAACAACGTTTGACAACCTTTAAATAGTTTTAATAACTATCTCAAAAATTGTCGCTCTGATGCAAACAACTGCTGAGTTATCTACTCAAATTTGTTGAACAAAACGACTTACGTATTTTAAGCATGCTAACCTTTAGCCCGGTAAGCAAATTAAAAAAAAAACGCAATATGTAGACTACACGAGAACGGAGACGTCGAGTAACCAAAACAAATGCGTTAAACAAATTCGTACACGGTATTTATCAATTTAATTCTAGAAATAAAGGATATACAACGAGAAACAACGTTTGACAACCTTTAAACAGTTTTAATAACTATCTCAAAAATTGTCGCTCTGATGGAAACAACTGCTGAGTTATCTACTCAAATTTGTTGAACAAAACGACTTACGTATTTTAAGCATGGTAACCTTTAGCCCGGTAAGCAAATTAAAAAAAAAACGCAATATGTAGACTACACGAGAACGGAGACGTCGAGTAACCAAAACAAATGCGTTAAACAAATTCGTACACGGTATTTATCAATTTAACTCTAGAAATAAAGGATATACAACGAGAAACAACGTTTGACAACCTTTAAACAGTTTTAATAACTATCTTAAAAATTGTCGCTCTGATGGAAACATCTGCTGAGTTATCTACTCAAATTTGTTGAACAAAACGACTTACGTATTTTAAGCATGCTAACCTTTAGCCCGGTAAGCAAATTAAAAAAAAAACGCAATATGTAGGCTACACGAGAACGGAGACGTCGAGTAACCAAAACAAATGCGTTAAACAAATTCGTACACGTTATTTATCAATTTAACTCTAGAATTAAAGGATATACAACGAGAAACATCGTTTGACAACCTTTAAATAGTTTTAATAACTATCTCAAAAATTGTCGCTCTGATGCAAACAACTGCTGAGTTATCTACTCAAATTTGTTGAACAAAACGACTTACGTATTTTAAGCATGCTAACCTTTAGCCCGGTAAGCAAATTTAAAAAAAAACGCAATATGTAGGCTACACGAGAACGGAGACGTCGAGTAACCAAAACAAATGCGTTAAACAAATTCGTACACGTTATTTATCAATTTAACTCTAGAATTAAAGGATATACAACGAGAAACAACGTTTGACAACCTTTAAACAGTTTTAATAACTATCTCAAAAATTTTCGCTCTGATGGAAACAACTGCTGAGTTATCTACTCAAAGTTGTTGAACAAAACGACTTACGTATTTTAAGCATGCTAACCTTTAGCCCGGTAAGCAAATTAAAAAAAACGCAATATGTAGGCTACACGAGAACGGAGACGTCGAGTAACCAAAACAAATGCGTTAAACAAATTCGTACACGTTATTTATCAATTTAACTCTAGAATTAATGGATATACAAAGAGAAACAACGTTTGACAACCTTTAAACAGTTTTAATAACTATCTCAAAAATTGTCGCTCTGATGGAAACAACTGCTGAGTTATCTACTCAAATTTGTTGAACAAAACGACTTACGTATTTTAAGCATGCTAACCTTTAGCCCGGTAAGCAAATTAAAAAAAAACGCAATATGTAGGCTACACGAGAACGGAGACGTCGAGTAACCAAAACAAATGCGTTAAACAAATTCGTACACGTTATTTATCAATTAAACTCTAGAATTAAAGGATATACAACGAGAAACACCGTTTGACAACCTTTAAACAGTTTTAATAACTATCTCAAAAATTGTTTCTCTGATGCAAACAACTGATGAGTTATCTACTCAAATTTGTTGAACAAAACAACTTACGTATTTCAAGCATGCTAACCTTTAGCCCGGTAAGCAAATTAAAAAAAAAAAACGCAATATGTAGGCTACACGAGAACGGAGCCGTCGAGTAACCAAAACAAATGCGTTAAACAAATTCGTACACGTTATTTATCAATTTAACTCTAGAATTAAAGGATATACAACGAGAAACAACGTTTGCCAACCTTTAAACAGTTTTAATAACTATCTCAAAACTTTTCGCTCTGATGGAAACAACTGCTGAGTTATCTACTCAAATTTGTTGAACAAAACGACTTACGTATTTTAAGCATGCTAACCTTTAGCCCGGTAAGCAAATTAAAAAAAAACGCAATATGTAGGCTACACGAGAACGGAGACGTCGAGTAACCAAAACAAATGCGTTAAACAAATTCGTACACGTTATTTATCAATTTAACTCTAGAATTAAAGGATATACAACGAGAAACAACGTTTGACAACCTTTAAACAGTTTTAATAACTATCTCAAAAATTGTTTCTCTGATGCAAACAACTGATGAGTTATCTACTCAAATTTGTTGAACAAAACGACTTACGTATTTCAAGCATGCTAACCTTTAGCCCGGTAAGCAAATTAAAAAAAAAAAACGCAATATGTAGGCTACACTAGAACGGAGCCGTCGAGTAACCAAAACAAATGCGTTAAACAAATTCGTACACGTTATTTATCAATTTAACTCTAGAATTAAAGGATATACAACGAGAAACAACGTTTGCCAACCTTTAAACAGTTTTAATAACTATCTCAAAATTTTCGCTCTGATGGAAACAACTGCTGAGTTATCTACTCAAATTTGTTGAACAAAACGACTTACGTATTTTAAGCATGCTAACCTTTAGCCCGGTAAGCAAATTAAAAAAAAACGCAATATGTAGGCTACACGAGAACGGAGCCGTCGAGTAACCAAAACAAATGGGTTAAACAAATTCGTACACGTTATTTATCAATTTAACTCTAGAATTAAAGGATATACAACGAGAAACAAGGTTTGACAACCTTTAAACAGTTTTAATAACTATCTCAAAAATTGTCGCTCTGATGCAAACAACTGCTGAGTTATCTACTCAAATTTGTTGAACAAAACGACTTACGTATTTTAAGCATGCTAACCTTTAACCCGGTAAGCAAATTAAAAAAAACCCAATATGTAGGCTACACGAGAACGGAGACGTCGAGTAACCATAACAAATGCGTTAAACAAATTCGTACACGTTATTTATCAATTTAACTCTAGAATTAAAGGATATACAACGAGAAACAACGTTTGACAACCTTTAAACAATTTTAATAACTATCTCAAAAATTGTGGCTCTGATGGAAACAACTGCTGAGCTATCTACTCAAATTTGTTGAACAAAACGACTTACGTATTTTAAGCATGCTAACCGTTAGCCCGGTAAGCAAATTAAAAAAAAAACGCAATATGTAGGCTACACGAGAACGGAGACGTCGAGTAACCAAAACAAATGCGTTAAACAAATTCGTACACGTTATTTATCAATCTAACTCTAGAATTAAAGGATATACAACGAGAAACAACGTTTGACAACCTTGAAACAGTTTTAATAACTATCTTTAAAATTGTCGCTCTGATGCAAACAACTGATGAGTTATCTACTTAAATTTGTTGAACAAAACGACTTACGTATTTTAAGCATGCTAACCTTTAGCCCTGTAAGAAAATTAAAAAAAAAAAACGCAATATGTAGGCTACACGAGAACGGAGACGTCGAGTAACCAAAAAAAATGCGTTAAACAAATTCGTACACGTTATTTATCAATTTAACTCTAGAATTAAAGGATATACAACGAGAAACAACGTTTGACAACCTTTAAACAGTTTTAATAACTATCTCAAAAATTGTCGCTCTGATGCAAACAACTGCTGAGTTATCTACTCAAATTTGTTGAACAAAACGACTTACGTATTTTAAACATGCTAACCTTTAGCCCGGTAAGCAAATTAACAAAAAAACGCAATATGTAGGCTACACGAGAACGGAGACGTCGAGTAACCAAAACAAATGCGTTAAACAAATTCGTACACGTTATTTATCAATTTAACTCCAGAATTAAAGGATATACAACGAGAAACAACGTTTGACAACCTTTAAACAGTTTTAATAACTATCTCAAAAATTGTCGCTCTGATGCAAACAACTGCTGACTTATCTACTCAAATTTGTTGAACAAAACGACTTACGTATTTTAAGCATGCTAACCTTTAGCCCGGTAAGCAAATTAAAAAAAAAAAACGCAATATGTAGGCTACACGAGAACGGAGACGTCGAGTAACCAAAACAAATGAGTTAATAAATTCGTACACGTTATTTATCAATTTAACTCTAGAATTAAAGGATATACAACGAGAAACAACGTTTGACAACCTTTAAACAGTTTTAATAACTATCTCAAAAATTGTCGCTCTGATGCAAACAACTGATGAGTTATCTACTTAAATTTGTTGAACAAAACGACTTACGTATTTTAAGCATGCTAACCTTTAGCCCGGTAAGCAAATTAAAAAAAAAAACGCAATATGTAGGCTACACGAGAACGGAGACGTCGAGTAACCAAAAGAAATGCGTTAAACAAATTCGTACACGTTATTTATCAATTTAACTCTAGAATTAAAGGATATACAACGAGAAACAACGTTTGACAACCTTTAAACAGTTTTAATAACTATCTCAAAAATTGTCGCTCTGATGCAAACAACTGCTGAGTTATCTACTCAAATTTGTTGAACAAAATGACTTACGTATTTTAAACATGCTAACCTTTAGCCCGGTAAGCAAATTAAAAAAAAAACGCAATATGTAGGCTACATGAGAACGGAGACGTCGAGTAACCAAAACAAATGCGTTAAACAAATTCGTACACGTTATTTATCAATTTAACTCCAGAATTAAAGGATATACAACGAGAAACAACGTTTGACAACCTTTAAACAGTTTTAATAACTATCTCAGAAATTGGCGCTCTGATGCAAACAACTGCTGAGTTATCTACTCAAATTTGTTGAACAAAACGACTTACGTATTTTAAGCATGCTAACCTTTAGCCCGGTAAGCAAATTAAAAAAAAAACGCAATATGTAGGCTACACGAGAACGGAGACGTCGAGTAACCAAAACAAATGAGTTAACAAATTCGTACACGTTATTTATTAATTTAACTCTAGAATTAAAGGATATACAACGAGAAACAACGTTTGACAACCTTTAAACAGTTTTAATAACTATCTCAAAAATTGTCGCTCTGATGCAAACAACTGATGAGATATCTACTTAAATTTGTTGAACAAAACGACTTACGTATTTTAAGCATGCTAACCTTTAGCCCGGTAAGCAAATTAAAAAAAAAACGCAATATGTATGCTACACGAGAACGGAGACGTCGAGTAACCAAAACAAATGCGTTAAACAAATTCGGACACGTTATTTATCAATTTAACTCTAGAATTAAAGGATATACAACGAGAAACAACGTTTGACAACCTTTAAACAGTTTTAATAATTATCTCAAAAATTGTCGCTCTGATGCAAACAACTGCTGAGTTATCTACTCAAATTTGTTGAACAAAACGACTTACGTATTTTAAACATGCTAACCTTTAGCCCGGTAAGCAAATTAACAAAAAAACGCAATATGTAGGCTACACGAGAACGGAGACGTCGAGTAACCAAAACAAATGCGTTAAACAAATTCGTACACGTTATTTATAAATTTAACTCCAGAATTAAAGGATATACAACGAGAAACAACGTTTGACAACCTTTAAACAGTTTTAATAACTATCTCAAAAATTGTCGCTCTGATGCAAACAACTGCTGAGTTATCTACTCAAATTTGTTGAACAAAACGACTTACGTATTTTAAACATGCTAACCTTTAGCCCGGTAAGCAAATTAACAAAAAAACGCAATATGTAGGCTACACGAGAACGGAGACGTCGAGTAACCAAAACAAATGCGTTAAACAAATTCGTACACGTTATTTATCAATTTAACTCCAGAATTAAAGGATATGCAACGAGAAACAACGTTTGACAACCTTTAAACAGTTTTAATAACTATCTCAAAAATTGTCGCTCTGATGCAAACAACTGCTGAGTTATCTACTCAAATTTGTTGAACAAAACGACTTACGTATTTTAAACATGCTAACCTTTAGCCCGGTAAGCACATTAAAAAAAAAACGCAATATGTAGGCTACACGAGAACGGAGACGTCGAGTAACCAAAACAAATGCGTTAAACAAATTCGTACACGTTATTTATAAATTTAACTCTTGAATTAAAGGATATACAACGAGAGACAACGTTTGACAACCTTTAAACAGTTTTAATAACTATCTCAAAAATTGTCGCTCTGATGCAAACAACTGATGAGTTATCTACTTAAATTTGTTGAACAAAACGACTTACGTATTTTAAGCATGCTAACCTTTAGCCCGGTAAGCAAATTAAAAAAAAAACGCAATATTTAGGCTACACGAGAACGGAGACGTCGAGTAACCAAAACAAATGCGTTAAACAAATTCGTACACGTTATTTATCAATTAAACTCTAGAATTAAAGGATATACAACGAGAAACAACGTTTGACTACCTTTAAACAGTTTTAATAACTATCTCAAAAATTGTCGCTCTGATGCAAACAACTGCTGAGTTATCTACTCAAATTTGTTGAACAAAACGACTTACGTATTTTAAACATGCTAACCTTTAGCCCGGTAAGCAAATTAAAAAAAAAAACGCAATATGTAGGCTACATGAGAACGGAGACGTCGAGTAACCAAAACAAATGCGTTAAACAAATTCGTACACGTTATTTATCAATTTAACTCCAGAATTAAAGGATATACAACGAGAAACAATGTTTGACAACCTTTAAACAGTTTTAATAACTATCTCAAAAATTGTCGCTCTGATGGAAACAACTGCTGAGTTATCTACTCAAATTTGTTGAACAAAACGACTTACGTATTTTAAGCATGATAACCTTTAGCCCGGTAAGCAAATTAAAAAAAAAAAACGCAATATGTAGGCTACAAGCCTAGCCTTTTGACAACCTTTAAACAGTTTTAATAACTATCTCAAAAATTGTCGCTCTGATGGAAACAACTGCTGAGTTATCTACTCAAATTTGTTGAACAAAACGACTTACGTATTTTAAGCATGCTAACCTTTAGCCCGGTAGGCAAATTAAAAAAAAAAACGCAATATGTAGGCTACACGAGAACGGAGACGTCGAGTAACCAAAACAAATGCGTTAAACAAATTCGTACACGTTATTTATCAATTTAACTGTAGAATTAAAGGATATACAACGAGAAACAACGTTTGACAACCTTTAAACAGTTTTAATAACTATCTCAAAAATTGTCGCTCTGATGCAAACAACTGCTGAGTTATCTACTCAAATTTGTTGAACAAAACGACTTACGTATTTTAAGCATGCTAACCTTTAGCCCGGTAAGCAAATTAAAAAAAAAAACGCAATATGTAGGCTACACGAGAACGGAGACGTCGAGTAACCAAAACAAATGCGTTAAACAAATTCGTACACGTTATTTATCAATTTAACTCTAGAATTAAAGGATATACAACGAGAAACAACGTTTGACATCCTTTAAATAGTTTTAATAACTATCTCAAAAATTGTCGCTCTGATGGAAACAACTGCTGAGTTATCTACTCAAATTTGTTGAACAAAACGACTTACGTATTTTAAGCATGCTAACCTTTAGCCCGGTAAGCAAATTAAAAAAAAACGCAATATGTAGGCTACACGAGAACGGAGCCGTCGAGTAACCAAAACAAATGGGTTAAACAAATTCGTACACGTTATTTATCAATTTAACTCTAGAATTAAAGGATATACAACGAGAAACAACGTTTGACAACCTTTAAACAGTTTTGATAACTATCTCAAAAATTGTCGCTCTGATGGAAACAACTGCTGAGTTATCTACTCAAATTTGTTGAACAAAACGACTTACGTATTTTAAGCATGCTAACCTTTAGCCCGGTAAGCAAATTAAAAAAAAAACTCAATATGTAGGCTACACGAGAACGGAGACGTCGAGTAACCAAAACAAATGCGTTAAACAAATTCGTACACGTTATTTATCAATTTAACTCTAGAATTAAAGGATATACAACGAGAAACAACGTTTGACAACCTTTAAACATTTTTAATAACTATCTCAAAAATTGTCGCTCTGATGCAAACAACTGCTGAGTTATCTACTCAAATTTGTTGAACAAAACGACTTACGTATTTAAAGCATGCTAACCTTTAGCCCGGTAAGCAAATTAAAAAAAAAAACGCAATATGTAGGCTACACGAGAACGGAGACGTCGAGTAACCAAAACAAATGCGTTAAACAAATTCGTACACGTTATTTATCAATTTAACTCTAGAATTAAAGGATTTACAACGAGAAACAACGTTTGACAACCTTTAAACAGTTTTAATAACTTTCTCAAAAATTGTCGCTCTGATGCAAACAACTGCTGAGTTATCTACTCAAATTTGTTGAACAAAACGACTTACGTATTTTAAGCATGCTAACCTTTAGCCTGGTAAGCAAATTAAAAAAAAAAAAACGCAATATGTAGGCTACACGAGAACGGAAATGTCGAGTAACCAAAACAAATGCGTTAAACAAATTCGTAGACGTTATTTATCAATTTAACTCTAGAATTAAAGGATTTACAACGAGAAACAACGTTTGACAACCTTTAAATAGTTTTAATAACTATCTCAAAAATTGTCGCTCTGATGGAAACAACTGCTGAGTTATCTACTCAAATTTGTTGAACAAAACGACTTACGTATTTTAAGCATGCTAACCTTTAGCCCGGTAAGCAAATTAAAAAAAAACGCAATATGTAGGCTATACGAGAACGGAGCCGTCGAATAACCAAAACAAATGGGTTGTACAAATTCGTACACGTTATTTATCAATTTAACTCTAGAATTAAAGGATATACAACGAGAAACAACGTTTGACAACCTTTAAACAGTTTTAATAACTATCTCAAAAATTGTCGCTCTGATGCAAACAACTGCTGAGTTATCTACTCAAATTTGTTGAACAAAACGACTTACGTATTTTAAGCATGCTAACCTTTAGCCCGGTAAGCAAATTAAAAAAAAAACGCAATATGTAGGCTACACGAGAACGGAGACGTCGAGTAACCAAAACAAATGCGTTAAACAAATTCGTACACGTTATTTATCAATTTAACTCTAGAATTAAAGGATATACAACGAGAAACAACGTTTGACAACCTTTAAATAGTTTTAATAACTATCTCAAAAATTGTCGCTCTGATGGAAACAACTGCTGAGTTATCTACTCAAATTTGTTGAACAAAACGACTTACGTATTTTAAGCATGCTAACCTTTAGCCCGGTAAGCAAATTAAAAAAAAACGCAATATGTAGGCTACACGAGAACGGAGCCGTCGAGTAACCAAAACAAATGGGTTAAACAAATTCGTACACGTTATTTATCAATTTAACTCTAGAATTAAAGGATATACAACGAGAAACAACGTTTGACAACCTTTAAACAGTTTTAATAACTTTCTCAAAAATCGTCGCTCTGATGCAAACAACTGCTGAGTTATCTACTCAAATTTGTTGAACAAAACAACTTACGTATTTTAAGCATGCTAACCTTTAGCCTGGTAAGCAAATTAAAAAAAAAACGCAATATGTAGGCTACACGAGAACGGAGACGTCGAGTAACCAAAACAAATGCGTTAAACAAATTCGTACACGTTATTTATTAATTTAACTCTAGAATTAAAGGATATACAACGAGAAACAACGTTTGACAACCTTTAAACAGTTTTAATATCTATCTCAAAAATTGTCGCTCTGATGCAAACAACTGCAAGAGTTATCTACTCAAATTTGTTGAACAAAACGACTTACGTATTTTAAGCATGCCAACCTTTAGCCCGGTAAGCAAATTAAAAAAAAAACGCAATATGTAGGCTACACGAGAACGGAGACGTCGAGTAACCAAAACAAATGCGTTAAACAAATTCGTACACGTTATTTATCAATTTAACTCTAGAATTAAAGGATATACAACGAGAAACAACGTTTGACAACCTTTAAACAGTTTTAATAACTATCTCAAAAATTGTCGCTCTGATGGAAACAACTGCTGAGTTATCTACTCAAATTTGTTGAACAAAACGACTTACGTATTTTAAGCATGCTAACCTTTAGCCCGGTAGGCAAATTAAAAAAAAAATCGCAATATGTAGGCTACACGAGAACGGAGACGTCGAGTAACCAAAACAAATGCGTTAAACAAATTCGTACACGTTATTTATCAATTTAACTCTAGAATTAAAGGATATACAACGAGAAACAACGTTTGACAACCTTTAAACAGTTTTAATAACTATCTCAAAAATTGTCGCTCTGATGCAAACAACTGCTGAGTTATCTACTCAAATTTGTTGAACAAAACGACTTACGTATTTTAAGCATGCTAACCTTTAGCCCGGTAAGCAAATTAAAAAAAAAAAACGCAATATGTAGGCTACACGAGAACGGAGACGTCGAGTAACCAAAACAAATGCGTTAAACAAATTCGTACACGTTATTTATCAATTTAACTCTAGAATTAAAGGATATACAACGAGAAACAACGTTTGACAACCTTTAAATAGTTTTAATAACTATCTCAAAAATTGTCGCTCTGATGGAAACAACTGCTGAGTTATCTACTCAAATTTGTTGAACAAAACGACTTACGTATTTTAAGCATGCTAACCTTTAGCCCGGTAAGCAAATTAAAAAAAAACGCAATATGTAGGCTACACGAGAACGGAGCCTTCGAGTAACCAAAACAAATGGGTTAAACAAATTCGTACACGTTATTTATCAATTTAACTCTAGAATTAAAGGATATACAACGAGAAACAACGTTTGACAACCTTTAAACAGTTTTGATAACTATCTCAAAAATTGTCGCTCTGATGGAAACAACTGCTGAGTTATCTACTCAAATTTGTTGAACAAAACGACTTACGTATTTTAAGCATGCTAACCTTTAGCCCGGTAAGCAAATTAAAAAAAAAACTCAATATGTAGGCTACACGAGAACGGAGACGTCGAGTAACCAAAACAAATGCGTTAAACAAATTCGTACACGTTATTTATCAATTTTACTCTAGAATTAAAGGATATACAACGAGAAACAACGTTTGACAACCTTTAAACATTTTTAATAACTATCTCAAAAATTGTCGCTCTGATGCAAACAACTGCTGAGTTATCTACTCAAATTTGTTGAACAAAACGACTTACGTATTTTAAGCATGCTAACCTTTAGCCCGGTAAGCAAATTAAAAAAAAAAACGCAATATGTAGGCTACACGAGAACGGAGACGTCGAGTAACCAAAACAAATGCGTTAAACAAATTCGTACACGTTATTTATCAATTTAACTCTAGAATTAAAGGATTTACAACGAGAAACAACGTTTGACAACCTTTAAACAGTTTTAATAACTTTCTCAAAAATTGTCGCTCTGATACAAACAACTGCTGAGTTATCTACTCAAATTTGTTGAACAAAACGACTTACGTATTTTAAGCATGCTAACCTTTAGCCCGGTAAGCAAATTAAAAAAAAACTCAATATGTAGGCTACACGAGAACGGAGACGTCGAGTAACCAAAACAAATGCGTTAAACAAATTCGTACACGTTATTTATCAATTTAATTTTAGAATTAAAGAATATACAACGAGAAACAACGTTTGACACCCTTTAAACAGTTTTAATAACTATCTCAAAAATTGTCGCTCTGATGGAAACAACTGCTGAGTTATCTACTCAAATTTGTTGAACAAAACGACTTACGTATTTTAAACATGCTAACCTTTAGCCCGGTAAGCAAATTAAAAAAAAAAACGCAATATGTAGGCTACACGAGAACGGAGACGTCGAGTAACCAAAACAAATGCGTTAAACAAATTCGTACACGTTATTTATCAATTTAACTCTAGAATTAAAGGATTTACAACGAGAAACAACGTTTGACAACCTTTAAACAGTTTTAATAACTTTCTCAAAAATTGTCGCTCTGATGCAAACAACTGCTGAGTTATCTACTCAAATTTGTTGAACAAAACGACTTACGTATTTTAAGCATGCTAACCTTTAGCCCGGTAAGCAAATTAAAAAAAAAACGCAATATGTAGGCTACAAGCCTAGCCTTTTGACACCCTTTAAACAGTTTTAATAACTATCTCAAAAATTGTCGCTCTGATGGAAACAACTGCTGAGTTATCTACTCAAATTTGTTGAACAAAACGACTTACGTATTTTAAGCATGCTAACCTTTAGCCCGGTAGGCAAATTAAAAAAAAAACGCAATATGTAGGCTACACGAGAACGGAGACGTCGAGTAACCAAAACAAATGCCTTAAACAAATTCGTACACGTTATTTATCAATTTAACTCTAGAATTAAAGGATATACAACGAGAAACAACGTTTGACAACCTTTAAACAGTTTTAATAACTATCTCAAAAATTGTCGCTCTGATGCAAACAACTGCTGAGTTATCTACTCAAATTTGTTGAACAAAACGACTTACGTATTTTAAGCATGCTAACCTTTAGCCGGTAAGCAAATTAAAAAAAAAAAACGCAATATGTAGGCTACACGAGAACGGAGACGTCGAGTAACCAAAACAAATGCGTTAAACAAATTCGTACACGTTATTTATCAATTTAACTCTAGAATTAAAGGATATACAACGAGAAACAACGTTTGACAACCTTTAAATAGTTTTAATAACTATCTCAAAAATTGTCGCTCTGATGGAAACAACTGCTGAGTTATCTACTCAAATTTGTTGAACAAAACGACCTACGTATTTTAAGCATGCTAACCTTTAGCCCGGCAAGCAAATTAAAAAAAAACGCAATATGTAGGCTACACGAGAACGGAGCCGTCGAGTAACCAAAACAAATGGGTTAAACAAATTCGTACACGTTATTTATCAATTTAACTCTAGAATTAAAGGATATACAACGAGAAACAACGTTTGACAACCTTTAAACAGTTTTAATAACTATCTCAAAAATTGTCGCTCTGATGGAAACAACTGCTGAGTTATCTACTCAAATTTGTTGAACAAAACGACTTACGTATTTTAAGCATGCTAACCTTTAGCCCGGTAAGCAAATTAAAAAAAAACGCAATATGTAGGCTACACGAGAACGGAGACGTCGAGTAACCAAAACAAATGTGTTAAACAAATTCGTACACGTTATTTATCAATTTAACTCTAGAATTAAAGGATATACAACGAGAAACAACGTTTGACAACCTTTAAACATTTTTAATAACTATCTCAATTATTGTCGCTCTGATGCAAACAACTGCTGAGTTATCTACTCAAATTTGTTGAACAAAACGACTTACGTATTTTAAGCATGCTAACCTTTAACCCGGTAAGCAAATTAAAAAAAAAAAAACGCAATATGTAGGCTACACGAGAACGGAGACGTCGAGTAACCAAAACAAATGCGTTAAACAAATTCGTACACGTTATTTATCAATTTAACTCTAGAATTAAAGGATTTACAACGAGAAACAACGTTTGACAACCTTTAAACAGTTTTAATAACTATCTCAAAAATTGTCGCTCTGATGCAAACAACTGCTGAGTTATCTACTCAAATTTGTTGAACAAAACGACTTACGTATTTTAAGCATGCTAACCTTTAGCCTGGTAAGCAAATTAAAAAAAAAACGCAATATGTAGGCTACACGAGAACAGAGACGTCGAGTAACCAAAACAAATGCGTTAAACAAATTCGTACACGTTATTTATCAATTTAACTCTAGAATTAAAGGATATACAACGAGAAACAACGTTTGACAACCTTTAAACAGTTTTAATAACTATCTCAAAAATTGTCGCTCTGATGCAAACAACTGCTGAGTTATCTACTCAAATTTGTTGAACAAAACGACTTACGTATTTTAAGCATGCTAACCTTTAGCCCGGTAAGCAAATTTAAAAAAAAAACGCAATATGTATGCTACACGAGAACGGAGACGTCGAGTAACCAAAACAAATGCGTTAAGCAAATTCGTACACGCTATTTATCAATTTAACTCTAGAATTAAAGGATATACAACGAGAAACAACGTTTGACAACCTTTAAACAGTTTTAATAACTATCTCAAAAATTGTCTCTCTGATGGAAACAACTGCTGAGTTATCTACTCAAATTTGTTGAACAAAAAGACTTACGTATTTTAAGCATGCTAACCTTTAGCCAGGTAAGCAAATTAAAAAAAAAACGCAATATGTAGGCTACACGAGAACGGAGCCGTCGAGTAACCAAAACAAATGGGTTAAACAAATTCGTACACGTTATTTATCAATTTAACTCTAGAATTAAAGGATATACAACGAGAAACAACGTTTGACAACCTTTAAACAGTTTTAATAACTATCTCAAAAATTGTCGCTCTGATGGAAACAACTGCTGAGTTATCTACTCAAATTTGTTGAACAAAACGACTTACGTATTTTAAGCATGCTAACTTTTAGCCCGGTAAGCAAATTAAAAAAAAACGCAATATGTAGGCTACACGAGAACGGAGCCGTCGAGTAACCAAAACAAATGGGTTAAACAAATTCGTACACGTTATTTATCAATTTAACTCTAGAATTAAAGGATATACAACGAGAAACAACGTTTGACAACCTTTAAACAGTTTTAATAACTATCTCAAAAATTGTCGCTCTGATGGAAACAACTGCTGAGTTATCTACTCAAATTTGTTGAACAAAACGACTTACGTATTTTAAGCATGCTAACCTTTAGCCCGGTAAGCAAATTAAAAAAAAAAACGCAATATGTAGGCTACACGAGAACGGAGACGTCGAGTAACCAAAACAAATGCGTTAAACAAATTCGTACACGTTATTTATCAATTTAACTCTAGAATTAAAGGCTATACAACGAGAAACATCGTTTGACAACCTTTAAATAGTTTTAATAACTATCTCAAAAATTGTCGCTCTGATGGAAACAACTGCTGAGTTATCTACTCAAATTTGTTGAACAAAACGACTTACGTATTTTAAGCATGCTAACCTTTAGCCCGGTAAGCAAATTAAAAAAAAACGCAATATGTAGGCTACACGAGAACGGAGACGTCAAGTAACCAAAACAAATGCGTTAAACAAATTCGTACCCGTTATTTATCAATTTAACTCTAGAATTAAACGATATACAACGAGAAACAACGTTTGACAACCTTTAAACAGTTTTAATAACTATCTCAACCATTGTCGCTCTGATGGAAACAACTGCTGAGTTATCTACTCAAATTTGTTGAACAAAACGACTTACGTATTTTAAGCATGCTAACCTTTAGCCCGGTAAGCAAATTAAAAAAAAAACGCAATATGTAGGCTACACGAGAACGGAGACGTCGAGTAACCAAAACAAAAGCGTTAAACAAATTCGTACACGTTATTTATCAATTTAACTCTAGGACAACGAGAAACAACGTTTGACAACCTTTAAACAGTTTTAACAACTATCTCAAAAATTGTCGCTCTGATGCAAACAACTGCTGAGTTGTCTACTCAAATTTGTTGAACAAAACGACTTACGTATTTTAAGCATGCTAACCTTTAGCCCGGTAAGCAAATTAAAAAAAAAAAAACCCAATATGTAGGCTATACGAGAACGGAGACGTCGAGTAACCAAAACAAATGCGTTAAACAAATTCGTACACGTTATTTATCAATTTAACTCTAGAATTAAAGGATATACAACGAGAAACAACGTTTGACAACCTTTAAACAGTTTTAATAACTATCTCAAAAATTGTGGCTCTGATGCAAACAACTGATGAGTTATCTACTCAAATTTGTTGAACAAAACGACTTACGTATTTTAAGCATGCTAACATTTAGCCCGGTAAGCAAATTAAAAAAAAAACGCAATATGTAGGCTACACGAGAACGGAGACGTCGAGTAACCAAAACAAATGCGTTAAACAAATTCGTACACGTTATTTATCAATTTAACTCTAGAATTAAAGGATATACAACGAGAAACAACGTTTGACAACCTTTAAACAGTTTTAATAACTATCTCAAAAATTGTCGCTCTGATGGAAACAACTGTTGAGTTATCTACTCAAATTTGTTGAACAAAACGACTTACGTATTTTAAGCATGCTAACATTTAGCCCGGTAAGCAAATTAAAAAAAAAACGCAATATGTAGGCTACACGAGAACGGAGACGTCGAGTAACCAAAACAAATGCGTTAAACAAATTCGTACACGTTATTTATCAATTTAACTCTAGAATTAAAGGATATACAACGAGAAACAACGTTTGACAACCTTTAAACAGTTTTAATAACTATCTCAAAAATTGTCGCTCTGATGCAAACAACTGATGTGTTATCTACTTAAATTTGTTGATCAAAACGACTTACGTATTTTAAGCATGCTAACCTTTAGCCCGGTAAGCAAATTAAAAAAAAAACGCAATATGTAGGCTACACGAGAACGGAGACGTCGAGTAACCAAAACAAATGCGTTAAAAAAATTCGTACACGTTATTTATCAACTTAACTCTAGAATTAAAGGATATACAACGAGAAACAACGTTTGACAACCTTTAAACAGTTTTAATAACTATCTCAAAAATTGTCGCTCTGATGGAAACAACTGCTGAGTTGTCTACTCAAATTTGTTGAACAGAACGACTTACGTATTTTAAGCATGCTAACCTTTAGCCCGGTAAGCAAATTAAAAAAAAAAAACGCAATATGTAGGCTATACGAGAACGGAGACGTCGAGTAACCAAAACAAATGCGTTAAACAAATTCGCATACGTTATTTATCAATTTAACTCTAGAATTAAAGGATATACAACGAGAAACAACGTTTGACAACCTTTAAACAGTTTTAATAACTATCTCAAAAATTGTCGCTCTGATGGAAACAACTGCTGAGTTATCTACTAAAATTTGTTGAACAAAGCGACTTACGTATTTTAAGCATGCTAACCTTTAGCCCGGTAAGCAAATTAAAAAAAAAACGCAATATGTAGGCTACACGAGAACGGAGACGTCGAGTAACCAAAACAAATGCGTTAAACAAATTCGTACACGTTATTTATCAATTTAACTCTAGAATTAAAAGATATACAACGAGAAACCACGTTTGACAACCTTTAAACAGTTTTAATAACTATCTCAAAAATTGTCGCTCTGATGGAAACAACTGCTGAGTTATCTACTCAAATTTGTTGAACAAAACGACTTACGTATTTTAAGCATGCTAACCTTTAGCCCGGTAAGCAAATTAAAAAAAAACGCAATATGTAGGCTACACGAGAACGGAGCCGTGGACTAACCAAAACAAATGGGTTAAACAAATTCGTACACGTTATTTATCAATTTAACTCTAGAATTAAAGGATATACAACGAGAAATAACGTTTGACAACCTTTAAACAATTTTAATAACTATCTCAAAAATTGTCGCTCTGATGCAAACAACTGATGAGTTATCTACTTAAATTTGTTGAACAAAACGACTTACGTATTTTAAGCATGCTAACCTTTAGCCCGGTAAGCAAATTAAAAAAAAAAAACGCAATATGTAGGCTACACGAGAACGGAGACGTCGAGTAACCAAAACAAATGCGTTAAACAAATTCGTACACGTTATTTATCAATTTAACTC
This sequence comes from Eurosta solidaginis, assembly GCF_040869045.1. Taxonomy (NCBI): domain Eukaryota; kingdom Metazoa; phylum Arthropoda; class Insecta; order Diptera; family Tephritidae; genus Eurosta; species Eurosta solidaginis. The sequence continues at coordinate 69,700 of NW_027137145.1, forward strand.
TAGAATTAAAGGATATACAACGAGAAACAACGTGTGACAACCTTTAAACAGTTTTAATAACTATCTCAAAAATTGTCGCTCTGATGGAAACAACTGCTGAGTTATCTACTCAAATTTGTTGAACAAAACGACTTACGTATTTTAAGCATGCTAACCTTTAGCCCGGTAAGCAAATTAAAAAAAAACGCAATATGTAGGCTACACGAGAACGGAGACGTCGAGTAACCAAAACAAATGCGTTGAACAAATTCTTACACGTTATTTATCAATTTAACATTAGAGTTAAAGGATATACAACGAGAAACAACGTTTGACAACCTTTAAACAGTTTTAATAACTATCTCAAAAATTGTCGCTCTGATGCAAACAACTGCTGAGTTATCTACTCAAATTTGTTGAACAAAACGACTTACGTATTTTAAACATGCTAACCTTTACCCCGGTAAGCAATTTAAAAAAAAAAACGCAATATGTAGGCTACACGAGAACGGAGACGTCGAGTAACCAAAACAAATGCGTTAAACAAATTCGTACACGTTATTTATCAATTTAACTCTAGAATTAAAGGATATACAACGAGAAACAACGTTTGACAACCTTTAAACAGTTTTAATAACTATCTCAAAAATTGTCGCTCTGATGCAAACAACTGCTGAGTTATCTACTCAAATTTGTTGAACAAAACGACTTACGTATTTTAAGCATGCTAACCTTTAGCCCGGTAAGCAAATTAAAAAAAAACGCAATATGTAGGCTACACGAGAACGGAGCCGTCGAGTAACCAAAACAAATGCGTTAAACAAATTCGTACACATTATTTATCAATTTAACTCTAGAATTAAAGGATATACAACGAGAAACAATGTTTGACAACCTTTAAACAGTTTTAATAACTATCTCAAAAATTGTCGCTCTGATGGAAACAACTGCTGAGTTATCTACTCAAATTTGTTGAACAAAACGACTTACGTATTTTAAGCATGCTAACCTTTAGCCCGGTAAGCAAATTAAAAAAAAAACGCAATATGTAGGCTACACGAGAACGGAGACGTCGAGTAACCAAAACAAATGCATTAAACAAATTCGTACACGGTATTTATCAATTTAACTCTAGAATTAAAGCATATACAACGAGAAACAACCTTTGACAACCTTTAAACAGTTTTAATAACTATCTCAAAAATTGTCGCTCTGATGGAAACAACTGCTGAGTTATCTACTCAAATTTTTTGAACAAAACGACTTACGTATTTTAAGCATGCTAAGCTTTAGCCCGGTAAGCAAATTAAAAAAAAAACGCAATATGTAGGCTACACGAGAACGGAGACGTCGAGTAACCAAAACAAATGGGTTAAACAAATTCGTACATGTTATTTATCAATTTAACTCTAGAATTAAAGGATATACAAAGAGAAACATCGTTTGACAACCTTTAAACAGTTTTAATAACTATATCAAAAATTGTGGCTCTGATGCAAACAACTGCTGAGTTATCTACTCAAATTTGTTGAACAAAACGACCTACGTATTTTAAGCATGCTAACCTTTAGCCCGGTAAGCAAATTAAAAAAAAAAACGCAATATGTAGGCTACACGAGAACGGAGCCGTCGAGTAACCAAAACAAATGCGTTAAACAATTCGTACACGTTATTTATCAATTTAACTCTAGAATTAAAGGATATACAACGAGAAACAACGTTTGACAACCTTTAAATAGTTTTAATAACTATCTCAAAAATTGTCGCTCTGATGCAAACAACTGCTGAGTTATCTACTCAAATTTGTTGAACAAAACGACTTACGTATTTTAAGCATGCTAACCTTTAGCCCGGTAAGCAAATTAAAAAAAAAACGCAATATGTAGGCTACACGAGAACGGAGACGTCGAGTAACCAAAACAAATGCGTTAAACAAATTCGTACACGTTATTTATCAATTTAACTCTACAATTAAAGGATATACAACGAGAAACAACGTTTGACAACCTTTAAACAGTTTTAATAACTATCTCAAAAATTGTCGCTCTGATGCAAACAACTGCTGAGTTATCTACTCAAATTTGTTGAACAAAATGACTTACGTATTTTAAGCATGCTAACCTTTAGCCCGGTAAGCAAATTAAAAAAACGCAATATGTAGGCTACACGAGAACGGAGACGTCGAGTAATCAAAACAAATGCGTTAAACAAATTCGTACACGGTATTTATCAATTTAACTCTAGAAATAAAGGATATACAACGAGAAACAACGTTTGACAACCTTTAAACAGTTTTAATAACTATCTCAAAAATTGTCGCTCTGATGGAAACAACTGCTGAGTTATCTACTCAAATTTGTTGAACAAAACGACTTACGTCTTTTAAGCATGCTAACCTTTAGCCCGGTAAGCAAATTAAAAAAAAAAACGCAATGTGTAGGCTACACGAGAACGGAGACGTCGAGTAACCAAAACAAATGCGTTAAACAAATTCGTACACGTTATTTATCAATTTAACTCTAGAATTAAAGGATATACAACGAGAAACAGCGTTTGACAACCTTTAAATAGTTTTAATAACTATCTCAAAAATTGTCGCTCTGATGCAAACAACTGCTGAGTTATCTACTCAAATTTGTTGAACAAAACGACTTACGTATTTTAAGCATGCTAACCTTTAGCCCGGTAAGCAAATTAAAAAAAAAACGCAATATGTAGGCTACACGAGAACGGAGACGTCGAGTAACCAAAACAAATGCGTTAAACAAATTCGTACACGTTATTTATCAATTTAACTCTAGAATTAAAGGATATACAACGAGAAACAACATTTGACAACCTTTAAACAGTTTTAATAACTATCTCAAAAATTGTCGCTCTGATGCAAACAACTGATGAGTTATCTACTCAAATTTGTTGAACAAAACGACTTACGTATTTTAAGCATGCTAACTTTTAGCCCGGTAAGCAAATTAAAAAAAAAAAAACGCAATATGTAGGCTACACGAGAACGGAGCCGTCGAGTAACCAAAACAAATGCGTTAAACAAATTCGTACACGTTATTTATCAATTTAACTCTAGAATTAAAGGATATACAACGAGAAACAACGTTTGACAACCTTTAAACAGTTTTAATAACAATCTCAAAAATTGTCGCTCTGATGGAAACAACTGCTGAGTTATCTACTCAAATTTGTTGAACAAAACGACTTACGTATTTTAAGCATGCTAACCTTTAGCCCGGTAAGCAAATTAAAAAAAAAAAACGCAATATGTAGGCTACACGAGAACGGAGACGTCGAGTAACCAAACCAAATGCGTTAAACAAATTCGTACACGTTATTTATCAATTTAACTCTAGAATTAAAGGATATACAACGAGAAACAACGTTTGACAACCTTTAAACAGTTTTAATAACTATCTTAAAAATTGTCGCTCTGATGGAAACAACTGCTGAGTTATCTACTCAAATTTGTTGAACAAAACGACTTACGTATTTTAAGCATGCTAATCTTTAGCCCGGTAAGCAAATTAAAAAAAAAACGCAATATGTAGGCTACACGAGAACGGAGATGTCGAGTAACCAAAACAAATGCGTTAAACAAATTCGTACACGTCATTTATCAATTTAACTCTAGAATTAAAGGATATACAACGAGAAACAACGTTTGACAACCTTTAAACAGTTTTAATAACTATCTAAAAAATTGTCGCTCTGATGCAAACAACTGCTGAGTTATCTACTCAAATTTGTTGAACAAAACGACTTACGTATTTTAAGCATGCTAACCTTTAGCCCGGTAAGCAAATTAAAAAAAAAAACGCAATATGTAGGCTACACGAGAACGGAGACGTCGAGTAACCAAAACAAATGCGTTAAACAAATTCGTACACGTTATCTACCAATTTAACTCTAGAATTAAAGGATACACAACGAGAAACAACGTTTGACAACCTTTAAACAGCTTTAATAACTATCTCAAAAATTGTTGCTCTGATGGAAACAACTGCTGAGTTATCTACTCAAATTTGTTGAACAAAACGACTTACGTATTTTAAGCATGCTAACCTTTAGCCCGGTAAGCAAATTAAAAAAAACGCAATATGTAGGCTACACGAGAACGGAGCCGTCGAGTACCCAAAACAAATGGGTTAAACAAATTCGTACACGTTATTTATCAATTTAACTCTAGAATTAAAGGATAAACAACGAGAAACAACGTTTGACAACCTTTAAACTGTTTTAATAACTATCTCAAAAATTGTCGCTCTGATGCAAACAACTGCTGAGTTATCTACTCAAATTTGTTGAACAAAACAACTTACGTATTTTAAGCATGCTAACCTTTAGCCCGGTAAGCAAATTTAAAAAAAAACGCAATATGTAGGCTGCACGAGAACGGAGACGTCGAGTAAGCAAAACAAATGCGTTAAACAAATTCGTACACGTTATTTATCAATCTAACTCTAGAATTAAAGGATATACAACGAGAAACAACGTTTGACAACCTTTAAACAGTTTTAATAACTATCTCAAAAATTGTCGCTCTGATGCAAACAACTGCTGAGTTATCTACTCAAATTTGTTGAACAAAACGACTTACGTATTTTAAGCATGCTAACCTTTAGCCCGGTAAGCAAATTAAAAAAAAAACGCAATATGTAGGCTACACGAGAACGGAGACGTCGAGTAACCAAAACAAATGCGTTGAACAAATTCGTACACGTTATTTATCAATTTAACTCTAGAATTAAAGGATATACAACGAGAAACAACGTTTGACAACCTTTAAACAGTTTTAATAACTATCTCAAAAATTGTCGCTCTGATGCAAACAACTGATGAGTTATCTACTCAAATTTGTTGAACAAACCGACTTACGTATTTTAAGCATGCTAACTTTTAGCCCGGTAAGCAAATTAAAAAAAAAAACGCAATATGTAGGCTACACGACAACGGAGCCGTCGAGTAACCAAAACAAATGCGTTAAACAAATTCGTACACGTTATTTATCAATTTAACTCTAGAATTAAAGGATATACAACGAGAAACAGCGTTTGACAACCTTTAAATAGTTTTAGTAACTATCTCAAAAATTGTCGCTCTGATGCAAACAACTGCTGAGTTATCTACTCAAATTTGTTGAACAAAACGACTTACGTATTTTAAGCATGCTAATCTTTAGCCCGGTAAGCAAATTAAAAAAAAAAACGCAATATGTAGGCTACACGAGAACGGAGACGTCGAGTAACCAAAACAAATGCGTTAAACAAATTCGTACACGTTATTTATCAATTTAACTCTAGAATTAAAGGATATACAACGAGAAACAACGTTTGACAACCTTTAAACAGTTTTAATAACTATCTCAAAAATTGTCGCTCTGATGCAAACAACTGATAAGTTATCTATTCAAATTTGTTGAACAAAACGACTTACGTATTTTAAGCATGCTAACTTTTAGCCCGGTAAGCAAATTAAAAAAAAAAACGCAATATGTAGGCTACACGAGAACGGAGCCGTCGAGTAACCTAAACAAATGCGTTAAACAAATTCGTACACGTTATTTATCAATTTAACTCTAGAATTAAAGGATATACAACGAGAAACAACGTTTGACAACCTTTAAACAGTTTTAATAACAATCTCAAAAATTGTCGCTCTGATGGAAACAACTGCTGAGTTATCTACTCAAATTTGTTGAACAAAACGACTTACGTATTTTAAGCATGCTAACTTTTAGCCCGGTAAGCAAATTAAAAAAAAAAAAAACGCAATATGTAGGCTACACGAGAACGGAGCCGTCGAGTAACCAAAACAAATGCGTTAAACAAATTCGTACACATTATTTATCAATTTAACTCTAGAATTAAAGGATATACAACGAGAAACAACGTTTGACAACCTTTAAACAGTTTTAATAACAATCTCAAAAATTGTCGCTCTGATGGAAACAACTGCTGAGTTATCTACTCCAATTTGTTGAACAAAACGACTTACGTATTTTAAGCATGCTAACCTTTAGCCCGGTAAGCAAATTAAAAAAAAAAAACGCAATATGTAGGCTACACGAGAACGGAGACGTCGAGTAACCAAACCAAATGCGTTAAACAAATTCGTACACGTTATTTATCAATTTAACTCTAGAATTAAAGGATATACAACGAGAAACAACGTTTGACAACCTTTAAACAGTTTTAATAACTATCTCAAAAATTGTCGCTCTGATGGAAACAACTGCTGAGTTATCTACTCAAATTTGTTGAACAAAACGACTTACGTATTTTAAGCATGCTAATCTTTAGCCCGGTAAGCAAATTAAAAAAAAAACGCAATATGTAGGCTACACGAGAACGGAGATGTCGAGTAACCAAAACAAATGCGTTAAACAAATTCGTACACGTCATTTATCAATTTAACTCTAGAATTAAAGGATATACAACGAGAAACAACGTTTGACAACCTTTAAACAGTTTTAATAACTATCTAAAAAATTGTCGCTCTGATGCAAACAACTGCTGAGTTATCTACTCAAATTTGTTGAACAAAACGACTTACGTATTTTAAGCATGCTAACCTTTAGCCCGGTAAGCAAATTAAAAAAAAAAACGCAATATGTAGGCTACACGAGAACGGAGCCGTCGAGTAACCTAAACAAATGCGTTAAACAAATTCGTACACGTTATTTATCAATTTAACTCTAGAATTAAAGGATATACAACGAGAAACAACGTTTGACAACCTTTAAACAGTTTTAATAACTATCTCAAAAATTGTCGCCCTGATGGAAACAACTGCTGAGTTATCTACTCAAATTTGTTGAACAAAACGGCTTACGTATTTTAAGCATGCTAACCTTTAGCCCGGTAAGCAAATTAAAAAAAAAAAAAACGCAATATGTAGGCTACACGAGAACGGAGACGTCGAGTAACCGAAACAAATGCGTTAAACAAATTCGTACACGTTATTTATCAATTTAACTCTAGAATTAAAGGATATACAACGAGAAACAACGTTTGACAACCTTTAAACAGTTTTAATAACTATCTCAAAAATTGTCGCTCTGATGGAAACAACTGATGAGTTATCTACTCAAATTTGTTGGACAAAACGACTTACGTATTTTAAGCATGCTAATCTTTAGCCCGGTAAGCAAATTAAAAAAAAAAACGCAATATGTAGGCTACACGAGAACGGAGACGTCAAGTAACCAAAACAAATGCGTTAAACAAATTCGTACACGTTATTTATCAATTTAACTCTAGAATTAAAGGATATACAACGAGAAACAACGTTTGACAACCTTTAAACAGTTTTAATAACTATCTCAAAAATTGTCGCTCTGATGCAAACAACTGCTGAGTTATCTACTCAAATTTGTTGAACAAAACGACTTACGTATTTTGAGCATGCTAACCTTTAGCCCGGTAAGCAAATTAAAAAAAAAACGCAATATGTAGGCTACAAGAGAACAGAGACGTCGAGTAACCAAAACAAATGCGTTAAACAAATTCGTACACGTTATTTATCAATTTAACTCTAGAATTAAAGGAAACACAACGAGAAACAACGTTTGACAACCTTTAAACAGCTTTAATAACTATCTCAAAAATTGTCGCTCTGATGGAAACAACTGCTGAGTTATCTACTCAAATTTGTTGAACAAAACGACTTACGTATTTTAAGCATGCTAACCTTTAGCCCGGTAAGCAAATTAAAAAAAAACGCAATATGTAGGCTACACGAGAACGGAGCCGTCGAGTAACCAAAACAAATGGGTTAAACTAATTCGTACACGTTATTTATCAATTTAACTCTAGAATTAAAGGATAAACAACGAGAAACAACGTTTGACAACCTTTAAACAGTTTTAATAACTATCTCAAAAATTGTCGCTCTGATGCAAACAACTGCTGAGTTATCTACTCAAATTTGTTGAACAAAACAACTTACGTATTTTAAGCATGATAACCTTTAGCCCGGTTAGCAAATTAAAAAAAAAAAAACGCAATATGTAGGCTACACGAGAACGGAGACGTCGAGTAACCAAAACAAATGCGTTAAACAAATTCGTGCACGTTATTTATCAATCTAACTCTAGAATTAAAGGATATACAACGAGAAACAACGTTTGACAACCTTTAAACAGTTTTAATAACTATCTCAAAAATTGTCGCTCTGATGCAAACAACTGCTGAGTTATCTACTCAAATTTGTTGAACAAAACGACTTACGTATTTTAAGCATGCTAACCTTTAGCCCGGTAAGCAAATTAAAAAAAACGCAATATGTAGGCTACACGAGAACGGAGACGTCGAGTAACCAAAACAAATGCGTTAAACAAATTCGTACACGTTATTTATCAATTTAACTCTAGAATTAAAGGATATACAACGAGAAACAACGTTTGACAACCTTTAAACAGTTTTAATAACTATCTCAAAAATTGTCGCTCTGATGCAAACAACTGATGAATTATCTACTTAAATTTGTTGAAGAAAACGACTTACGTATTTTACGCATGCTAACCTTTAGCCCGGTAAGCAAATTAAAAAAAAAAAACGCAATATGTAGGCTACACGAGAACGGAGACGTCGAGTAACCAAAACAAATGCGTTAAACAAATTCGTACACGTTATTTATCAATTTAGCTCTCGAATTAAAGGATATACAACGAGAAACAACGTTTGACAACCTTTAAACAGTTTTAATAACTATCTCAAAAATTGTCGCTCTGATGCAAACAACTGATGAGTTATCTACTTAAATTTGTTGAACAAAACGACTTACGTATTTTAAGCACGCTAACCTTTAGCCCGGTAAGCAAATTAAAAAAAAACGCAATATGTAGGCTACACGAGAACGGAGACGTCGAGTAACCAAAACAAATGCGTTAAACAAATTCGTACACGTTATTTATCAATTTAACTCTAGAATTAAAGGATATACAACGAGAAACAACGTTTGACAACCTTTAAACAGTTTTAATAACTATCTCAAAAATTGTCGCTCTGATGGAAACAACTGCTGAGTTATCTACTCAAATTTGTTGAACAAAACGACTTACGAATTTTAAGCATGCTAACCTTTAGCCTGGTAAGCAAATTAAAAAAAAAACGCAATATGTAGGCTACACGAGAACGGAGACGTCGAGTAACCAAAACAAATGCGTTAAACAAATTCGTACACGTTATTTATCAATTTAACTCTAGAATTAAAGGATATACAACGAGAAACAACGTTTGACAACCTTTAAACAGTTTTAATAACTATCTCAAAAATTGTCGCTCTGATGGAAACAACTGCTGAGTTATCTACTCAAATTTGTTGAACAAAACGACTTACGTATTTTAAGCATGCTAACCTTTAGCCCGGTAAGCAAATTAAAAAAAAACGCAATATGTAGGCTACACGAGAACGGAGACGTCGAGTAACCAAAACAAATGCGTTAAACAAATTCCTACACGTTATTTATCAATTTAACTCTAGAATTAAAGGATATACAACGAGAAACATCGTTTGACAACCTTTAAATAGTTTTAATAACTATCTCAAAAATTGTCGCTCTGATGCAAACAACTGATGAGTTATCTACTTAAATTTGTTGAACAAAACGACTTACGTATTTTAAGCATGCTAACTTTTAGCCCGGTAAGCAAATTAAAAAAAAAAACGCAATATGTAGGCTACACGAGAACGGAGACGTCGAGTAACCAAAACAAATGCGTTAAACAAATTCGTACACGTTATTTATCAATTTAACTCTAGAATTAAAGAATATACAACGAAAAACATCGTTTGACAACCTTTAAACAGTTTTAATAACTATCTCAAAAATTGTCGCTCTGATGGAAACAACTGCTGAGTTATCTACTCAAATTTGTTGAACAAAACGACTTACGTATTTTAAGCATGCTAACCTTTAGCCCGGTAAGCAAATTAAAAAAAAACGCAATATGTAGGCTACACGAGAACGGAGACGTCGAGTAACCAAAACAAATGCGTTAAACAAATTCGTACACGTTATTTATCAATTTAACTCTAGAATTAAAGGATATACAACGAGAAACAACGTTTGACAACCTTTAAACAGTTTTAATAACTATCTCAAAAATTGTCGCTCTGATGCAAACAACTGCTGAGTTATCTACTCAAATTTGTTGAACAAAACGACTTACGTGTTTTAAGCATGCTAACCTTTAGCCCGGTAAGCAAATTAAAAAAAAAACGCAATATGTAGGCTACACGAGAACGGAGACGTCGAGTAACCAAAACAAATGCGTTAAACAAATTCGTACACGTTATTTATCAATTTAACTCTAGAATTAAAGGATATACAACGAGAAACAACGTTTGACAACCTTTAAACAGTTTTAATAACTATCTCAAAAATTGTCGCTCTGATGCAAACAACTGATGAGTTATCTACTTAAATTTGTTGAACAAAACGACTTACGTATTTTAAGCATGCTAACCTTTAGCCCGGTAAGCAAATTAAAAAAAAAAAACGCAATATGTAGGCTACACGAGAACGGAGACGTCGAGTAACCAAAACAAATGCGATAAACAAATTCGTACACGTTATTTATCAATTTAACTCTAGAATTAAAGGATATACAACGAGAAACAACGTTTGACAACCTTTAAACAGTTTTAATAACTATCTCAAAAATTGTCGCTCTGATGCAAACAATTGCTGAGTTATCTACTCAAATTTGTTAAACAAAACGACTTACGTATTTTAAGCATGCTAACCTTTAGCCCGGTAAGCAAACTAAAAAAAAAACGCAATATGTAGGCTACACGAGAACGGAGACGTCGAGTAACCAAAACAAATGCGTTAAACAAATTCGTACACGTTATTTATCAATTTAACTCTAGAATTAAAGGATATACAACGAGAAACAACGTGTGACAACCTTTAAACAGTTTTAATAACTATCTCAAAAATTGTCGCTCTGATGCAAACAACTGATGAGTTATCTACTTAAGTTTGTTGAACAAAACGACTTACGTATTTTAGGCATGCTAACCTTTAGACCGGTAAGCAAATTAAAAAAAAAACGCAATATGTAGGCTACACGAGAACGGAGACGTCGAGTAACCAAAACAAATGCGTTAAACAAATTCGTACACGTTATTTATAAATTTAACTCTAGAATTAAAGGATATACAACGAGAAATAACGTTTGACAACCTTTAAACAGTTTTAATAAATATCTCAAAAATTGTCGCTCTGATGGAAACAACTGCTGAGTTATCTACTCAAATTTGTTGAACAAAACGACTTACGTATTTTAAGCATGCTAACCTTTAGCCCGGTAAGCAAATTAAAAAAAACGCAATATGTAGGCTACACGAGAACGGAGGGTAAGCAAATTAAAAAACAAAACGCAATATGTAGGCTGCACGAGAACGGAGCCGTCGAGTAACCAAAACAAATACGTTAAACAAATTCGTACACGTTATTTATCAATTTAACTCTAGAATTAAAGGATATACAACGAGAAACAACGTTTGACAACCTTTAAACAGTTTTAATAACTATCTCAAAAATTGTCGCTCTGATGGAAACAACTGCTGAGTTATCTACTCAAATTTGTTGAACAAAACGACTTACGTATTTTAAGCATGCTAACCTTTAGCCCGGTAAGCAAATTAAAAAAAAAAACGCAATATGTAGGCTACACGAGTACGGAGACGTCGAGTAACCAAAACAAATGCGTTAAACAAACTCGTACACGTTATTTATCAATTTAACTCTAGAATTAAAGGATATACAACGAGAAACAACGTTTGACAACCTTTAAACAGTTTTAATAACTATCTCAAAAATTGTCGCTCTGATGGAAACAACTGCTGAGTTATCTACTCAAATTTGTTGAACAAAACGACTTACGTATTTTAAGCATGCTAACCTTTAGCCCGGTAATCAAATTAAAAAAAAACGCAATATGTAGGCTACACGAGAACGGAGACGTCGAGTAACCAAAACAAATGCGTTAAACAAATTCGTACACGTTATTTATCAATTTAACTCTAGAATTAAAGGATATACAACGAGAAACATCGTTTGACAACCTTTAAATAGTTTTAATAACTATCTCAAAAATTGTCGCTCTGATGCAAACAACTGATGAGTTATCTACTTAAATTTGTTGAACAAAACGACTTACGTATTTTAAGCATGCTAACTTTTAGCCCGGTAAGCAAATTAAAAAAAAAAACGCAATATGTAGGCTACACGAGAACGGAGACGTCGAGTAACCAAAACAAATGCGTTAAACAAATTCGTACACGTTATTTATCAATTTAACTCTAGAATTAAAGGATATATAACGAGAAACATCGGTTGACAACCTTTAAACAGTTTTAATAACTATCTCAAAAATTGGCGCTCTGATGGAACAACTGCTGAGTTATCTACTCAAATTTGTTGAACAAAACGACTTACGTATTTTAAGCATGCTAACCTTTAGCCCGGTAAGCAAATTAAAAAAAAAAGCAATATGTAGGCTACACGAGAACGGAGACGTCGAGTAACCAAAACAAATGCGTTAAACAAATTCGTACACGTTATTTATCAATTTAACTCTAGAATTAAAGGATATACAACGAGAAACAACGTTTGACAACCTTTAAACAGTTTTAATAACTATCTCAAAAATTGTCGCTCTGATGCAAACAACTGATGAGTTATCTACTTAAATTTGTTGAACAAAACGACTTACGTATTTTAAGCATGCTAACCTTTAGCCCGGTAAGCAAATTAAAAAAAAACGCAATATGTAGGCTACACGAGAACGGAGACGTCGAGTAACCAAAACAAATGCGTTAAACAAACTCGTACACGTTATTTATCAATTTAACTATAGAATTAAAGGATATACAACGAGAAACAACGTTTGATAACCTTTAAACAGTTTTAATAACTATCTCAAAAATTGTCGCTCTGATGGAAACAACTGCTGAGTTATCTACTCAAATTTGTTGAACAAAACGACTTACGTATTTTAAGCAATCTAACCTTTAGCCCGGTAAGCATATTAAAAAAAAAACGCAATATGTAGGCTACACGAGAACGGAGACGTCGAGTAACCAAAACAAATGCGTTAAACAAATTCGTACACGTTATTTATCAATTTAACTCTAGAATTAAAGGATATACAACGAGGAACAACGTTTGACAACCTTTAAACAGTTTTAATAACTATCTCAAAAATTGTCGCTCTGATGCAAACAACTGCTGAGTTATCTACTCAAATTTGTTGAACAAAACGACTTACGTATTTTAAGCATGCTAACCTTTAGCCCGGTAAGCAAATTAAAAAAAAAAAACGCAATATGTAGGCTATACGAGAACGGAGCCGTCGAGTAACCAAAACAAATGCGTTAAACAAATTCGTACACGTTATTTATCAATTTAACTCTAGAATTAAAGGATATACAACGAGAAACATCGTTTGACAACCTTTAAATAGTTTTAATAACTATCTCAAAAATTTTCGCTCTGATGCAAACAACTGCTGAGTTATCTACTCAAATTTGTTGAACAAAACGACTTACGTATTTTAAGCATGCTAACTTTTAGCCCGGTAAGCAAATTAAAAAAAAAACGCAATATGTAGGCTACACGAGAACGGAGCCGTCGAGTAACCAAAACAAATGGGTTAAACAAATTCGTACACGTTATTTATCAATTTAACTCTAGAATTAAAGGATATACAACGAGAAACATTGTTTGACAACCTTTAAATAGTTTTAATAACTATCTCAAAAGTTGTCGCTCTGATGCAAACAACTGCTGAGTTATCTACTCAAATTTGTTGAACAAAACGACTTACGTATTTTAAGCATGCTAACCTTTAGCCCGGTAAGCAAATTAAAAAAAAAACGCAATATGTAGGCTACACGAGAACGGAGACGTCGAGTAACCAAAACAAATGGGTTAAACAAATTCGTACACGTTATTTATCAATTTAACTCTAGAATTAAAGGATATACAACGAGAAACAACGTTTGACAACCTTTAAACAGTTTTAATAACTATCTCAAAAATTTTCGCTCTGATGCAAACAACTGATGCGTTATCTACTCAAATTTGTTGAACAAAACGACTTACGTATTTTAAGCATGCTAACCTTTAACCCGGTAAGCAAAGTAAAAAAAAAAAACGCAATATGTAGGCTACACGAGAACGGAGCCGTCGAGTAACCAAAACAAATGGGTTACACAAATTCGTACACGTTATTTATCTATTTAACTCTAGAATTAAAGGATATACAACGAGAAACAACGTTTGACAACCTTTAAACAGTTTTAATAACTATCTTAAAAATTGTCGCTCTGATGGAAACAACTGCTGAGTTATCTACTCAAATTTGTTGAACAAAACGACTTACGTATTTTAAGCATGTTAACCTATAGCCCGGTAAGCAAATTAAAAAAAAAACGCAATATGTAGGCTACACGAGAACGGAGACGTCGAGTAACCAAAACAAATGCGTTAAACAAATTCGTACACGTTATTTATAAATATAACTCTAGAACTAAAGGATATACAACGAGAAACAACGTTTGACAACCTTTAAACAGTTTTAATAACTATCTCAAAAATTGTCGCTCTGATGCAAACAACTGCTGAGTTATCTACTCAAATTTGTTGAACAAAACGACTTACGTATTTTAAGCATGCTAACCTTTAGCCCGGTAAGCAAATTAAAAAAAAAAACGCAATATGTAGGCTACACGAGAACGGAGACGTCGAGTAACCAAAACAAATGCGTTAAACAAATTCGGACACGTTATTTATCAATTTAACTCTAGAATTAAAGGATATACAACGAGAAACAACGTTTGACAACCTTTAAACAGTTTTAATAACTATCTCAAAAATTGTCGAACTGATGCAAATAACTGCTGAGTTATCTACTCAAATTTGTTGAACAAAACGACTTACGTATTGTAAGCATGCTAACCTTTAGCCCGGTAAGCAAGTTAAATAAAAAACGCAATATGTAGGCTACACGAGAACGGAGACGTTGAGTAACCAAAACAAATGCGTTAAACAAATTCGTACACGTTATTTATCAATTTAACTCTAGAATTAAATGATATACAACGAGAAACAACGTTTGACAACCTTTAAACAGTTTTAATAACTATCTCAAAAATTGTCGCTCTGATGCAAACAACTGCTGAGTTATCTACTCAAATTTGTTGAACAAAACGACTTACGTGTTTTAAGCATGCTAACCTTTAGCCCGGTAAGCAAATTAAAAAAAAAAACGCAATATGTAGGCTACACGAGAACGGAGACGTCGAGTAACCAAAACAAATGCGTTAAACAAATTCGTACACGTTATTTATCAATTTAACTCTAGAATTAAAGGATATACAACGAGAAACAACGTTTGACAACCTTTAAACAGTTTTAATAACTATCTCAAAAATTGTCGCTCTGATGCAAACAACTGATGAGTTATCTACTTAAATTTGTTGAACAAAACGACTTACTTATTTTAAGCATGCTAACCTTTAGCCCGGTAAGCAAATTAAAAAAAAAAAACGCAATATATATGCTTAACGAGAACGGAGACGTCGAGTAACCAAAACAAATGCGATAAACAAATTCGTACACGTTATTTATCAATTTAACTCTAGAATTAAAGGATATACAACGAGAAACAACGTTTGACAACCTTTAAACAGTTTTAATAACTATCTCAAAAATTGTCGCTCTGATGCAAACAACTGCTGAGTTATCTACTCAAATTTGTTGAACAAAACGACTTACGTATTTTAAGCATGCTAACCTTTAGCCCGGTAAGCAAATTAAAAAAAAAACGCAATATGTAGGCTACACGAGAACGGAGACGTCGAGTAACCAAAACAAATGCGTTAAACAAATTCGTACACGTTATTTATCAATTTAACTCTAGAATTAAAGGATATACAACGAGAAACAACGTTTTACAACCTTTAAACAGTTTTAATAACTATCTCAAAAATTGTCGCTCTGATGCAAACAACTGATGAGTTATCTACTTAAATTTGTTGAACAAAACGACTTACGTATTTTAAGCATGCTAACCTTTAGACCGGTAAGCAAATTAAAAAAAAAAACGCAATATGTAGGCTACACGAGAACGGAGACGTCGAGTAACCAAAACAAATGCGTTAAACAAATTCGTACACGTTATTTATCAATTTAACTCTAGAATTAAAGGATATACAACGAGAAACAACGTTTGACAACCTTTAAACAGTTTTAATAACTATCTCAAAAATTGTCGCTCTGATGGAAACAACTGCTGAGTTATCTACTCAAATTTTTTGAACAAAACGACTTACGTATTTTAAGCATGCTAACCTTTAGCCCGGTAAGCAAATTAAACAAAACGCAATATGTAGGCTACACGAGAACGGAGCCGTCGAGTAACCAAAACAAATGCGCTAAACAAATTCGTACACGTTATTTATAAATTTAACTCTAGAATTAAAGGATATACAACGAGAAACAACGTTTGACAACCTTTAAACAGTTTTAATAACTATCTCAAAAATTGTCGCTCTGATGGAAACAACTGCTGAGTTATCTACTCAAATTTGTTGAACAAAACGACTTACGTATTTTAAGCATGCTAACCTTTAGCCCGGTAAGCAAATTAAAAAAAAACCGCAATATGTAGGCTACACGAGAACGGAGACGTCGAGTAACCAAAACAAATGCGTTAAACAAACTCGTACACGTTATTTATCAATTTAACTCTAGAATTAAAGGATATACAACGAGAAACAACGTTTGACAACCTTTAAACAGTTTTAATAACTATCTCAAAAATTGTCGCTCTGATGGAAACAGCTGCTGAGTTATCTACTCAAATTTGTTGAACAAAACGACTTACGTATTTTAAGCATGCTAACCTTTAGCCCGGTAAGCAAATTAAAAAAAAAACGCAATATGTAGGCTACACGAGAACGGAGCCGTCGAGTAACCAAAACAAATGCGCTAAACAAATTCGTACACGTTATTTATAAATTTAACTCTAGAATTAAAGGATATACAACGAGAAACAACGTTTGACAACCTTTAAACAGTTTTAATAACTATCTCAAAAATTGTCGCTCTGATGGAAACAACTGCTGAGTTATCTACTCAAATTTGTTGAACAAAACGACTTACGTATTTTAAGCATGCTAACCTTTAGCCCGGTAAGCAAATTAAAAAAAAACCGCAATATGTAGGCTACACGAGAACGGAGACGTCGAGTAACCAAAACAAATGCGTTAAACAAACTCGTACACGTTATTTATCAATTTAACTCTAGAATTAAAGGATATACAACGAGAAACAACGTTTGACAACCTTTAAACAGTTTTAATAACTATCTCAAAAATTGTCGCTCTGATGGAAACAGCTGCTGAGTTATCTACTCAAATTTGTTGAACAAAACGACTTACGTATTTTAAGCATGCTAACCTTTAGCCCGGTAAGCAAATTAAAAAAAAAACGCAATATGTAGGCTACACGAGAACGGAGACGTCGAGTAACCAAAACAAATGCGTTATACAAATTCGTACACGTTATTTATCAATTTAAATCTAGAATTAAAGGATATACAACGAGAAACAACGTTTGACAACCTTTAAACAGTTTTAATAACTATCTCAAAAATTGTCGCTCTGATGGAAACAACTGCTGAGTTATCTACTCAAATTTGTTGAACAAAAGACTTACGTATTTTAAGCATGCTAACCTTTAGCCCGGTAAGCAAATTAAAAAAAAAACGCAATATGTAGGCTACACGAGAACGGAGACGTCGAGTAACCAAAACAAATGCGTTAAACAAACTCGTACACGTTATTTATCAATTTAACTCTAGAATTAAAGGATATACAACGAGAAACAACGTTTGACAACCTTTAAACAGTTTTAATAACTATCTCAAAAATTGTCGCTCTGATGGAAACAACTGCTGAGTTATCTACTCAAATTTGTTGAACAAAACGACTTACGTATTTTAAGCATGCTAACCTTTAGCCCGGTAAGCAAATTAAAAAAAAAAACCGCAATATGTAGGCTACACGAGAACGGAGACGTCGAGTAACCAAAACAAATGCGTTATACAAATTCGTACACGTTATTTATCAATTTAAATCTAGAATTAAAGGATATACAACGAGAAACAACGTTTGACAACCTTTAAACAGTTTTAATAACTATCTCAAAAATTGTCGCTCTGATGCAAACAACTGCTGAGTTATCTACTCAAATTTGTTGAACATAACGACTTACGTATTTTAAGCATGCTAACCTTTAGCCCGGTAAGCAAATTAAAAAAAAAAAAACGCAATATGTAGGCTACACGAGAACGGAGCCGTCGAGTAACCAAAACAAATGCGTTAAACAAATTCGTACACGTTATTTATCAATTTAACTCTACAATTAAAGAATATACAACGAGAAACATCGTTTGACAACCTTTAAATAGTTTTAATAACTATCTCAAAAATTGTCGCTCTGATGCAAACAACTGCTGAGTTATCTACTCAAATTTGTTGAACTAAACGACTTACGTATTTTAAGCATGCTAACCTTTAGCCCGGTAAGCAAATTAAAAAAAAAACGCAATATGTAGGCTACACGAGAACGGAGCCGTCGAGTAACCAAAACAAATGGGTTAAACAAATTCGTACACGTTATTTATCAATTTAAATCTAGAATTAAAGGGTATACAACGAGAAACATTGTTTGACAACCTTTAAATAGTTTTAATAACTATCTCAAAAGTTGTCGCTCTGATGCAAACAACTGCTGAGTTATCTACTCAAATTTGTTGAACAAAACGACTTACGTATTTTAAGCATGCTAACCTTTAGCCCGGTAAGCAAATTAAAAAAAACGCAATATGTAGGCTACACGAGAACGGAGACGTCGAGTAACCAAAACAAATGGGTTAAACAAATTCGTACACGTTATTTATCAATTTAACTCTAGAATTAAAGGATATACAACGAGAAACAACGTTTGACAACCTTTAAACAGTTTTAATAACTATCTCAAAAATTTTCGCTCTGATGCAAACAACTGATGAGTTATCTACTCAAATTTGTTGAACAAAACGACTTACGTATTTTAAGCATGCTAACCTTTAGCCCGGTAAGCAAATTAAAAAAAAAAACGCAATATGTAGGCTACACGAGAACGGAGCCGTCGAGTAACCAAAACAAATGGGTTAAACAAATTCGTACACGTTATTTATCTATTTAACTCTAGAATTAAAGGATATACAACGAGAAACAACGTTTGACAACCTTTAAACAGTTTTAATAACTGTCTCAAAAATTGTCGCTCTGATGGAAACAACTGCTGAGTTATCTACTCAAATTTGTTGAACAAAACGAATTACGTATTTTAAGCATGCTAACCTTTAGCCCGGAAAGCAAGTTAAAAAAAAAAACGCAATATGTAGGCTACACGAGAACGGAGACGTCGAGTAACCAAAACAAATGCGTTAAACAAATTCGTACACGTTATTTATCAATTTAACTCTAGAATTAAAGGATATACAACGAGAAACAACGTTTGACAACCTTTAAACAGTTTTAATAACTATCTCAAAAATTTTCGCTCTGATGCAAACAACTGATGAGTTATCTACTCAAATTTGTTGAACAAAACGACTTACGTATTTTAAGCATGCTAACCTTTAGCCCGGTAAGCAAATTAAAAAAAAAAACGCAATATGTAGGCTACACGAGAACGGAGCCGTCGAGTAACCAAAACAAATGGGTTAAACAAATTCGTACACGTTATTTATCTATTTAACTCTAGAATTAAAGGATATACAACGAGAAACAACGTTTGACAACCTTTAAACAGTTTTAATAACTATCTCAAAAATTGTCGCTCTGATGCAAACAACTGATGAGTTATCTACTTAAATTTGTTGAACAAAACGACTTACTTATTTTAAGCATGCTAACCTTTAGCCCGGTAAGCAAATTAAAAAAAAAAAACGCAATATATATGCTTAACGAGAACGGAGACGTCGAGTAACCAAAACAAATGCGATAAACAAATTCGTACACGTTATTTATCAATTTAACTCTAGAATTAAAGGATATACAACGAGAAACAACGTTTGACAACCTTTAAACAGTTTTAATAACTATCTCAAAAATTGTCGCTCTGATGCAAACAACTGCTGAGTTATCTACTCAAATTTGTTGAACAAAACGACTTACGTATTTTAAGCATGCTAACCTTTAGCCCGGTAAGCAAATTAAAAAAAAAACGCAATATGTAGGCTACACGAGAACGGAGACGTCGAGTAACCAAAACAAATGCGTTAAACAAATTCGTACACGTTATTTATCAATTTAACTCTAGAATTAAAGGATATACAACGAGAAACAACGTTTTACAACCTTTAAACAGTTTTAATAACTATCTCAAAAATTGTCGCTCTGATGCAAACAACTGATGAGTTATCTACTTAAATTTGTTGAACAAAACGACTTACGTATTTTAAGCATGCTAACCTTTAGACCGGTAAGCAAATTAAAAAAAAAAACGCAATATGTAGGCTACACGAGAACGGAGACGTCGAGTAACCAAAACAAATGCGTTAAACAAATTCGTACACGTTATTTATCAATTTAACTCTAGAATTAAAGGATATACAACGAGAAACAACGTTTGACAACCTTTAAACAGTTTTAATAACTATCTCAAAAATTGTCGCTCTGATGGAAACAACTGCTGAGTTATCTACTCAAATTTTTTGAACAAAACGACTTACGTATTTTAAGCATGCTAACCTTTAGCCCGGTAAGCAAATTAAACAAAACGCAATATGTAGGCTACACGAGAACGGAGCCGTCGAGTAACCAAAACAAATGCGCTAAACAAATTCGTACACGTTATTTATAAATTTAACTCTAGAATTAAAGGATATACAACGAGAAACAACGTTTGACAACCTTTAAACAGTTTTAATAACTATCTCAAAAATTGTCGCTCTGATGGAAACAACTGCTGAGTTATCTACTCAAATTTGTTGAACAAAACGACTTACGTATTTTAAGCATGCTAACCTTTAGCCCGGTAAGCAAATTAAAAAAAAACCGCAATATGTAGGCTACACGAGAACGGAGACGTCGAGTAACCAAAACAAATGCGTTAAACAAACTCGTACACGTTATTTATCAATTTAACTCTAGAATTAAAGGATATACAACGAGAAACAACGTTTGACAACCTTTAAACAGTTTTAATAACTATCTCAAAAATTGTCGCTCTGATGGAAACAGCTGCTGAGTTATCTACTCAAATTTGTTGAACAAAACGACTTACGTATTTTAAGCATGCTAACCTTTAGCCCGGTAAGCAAATTAAAAAAAAAACGCAATATGTAGGCTACACGAGAACGGAGACGTCGAGTAACCAAAACAAATGCGTTATACAAATTCGTACACGTTATTTATCAATTTAAATCTAGAATTAAAGGATATACAACGAGAAACAACGTTTGACAACCTTTAAACAGTTTTAATAACTATCTCAAAAATTGTCGCTCTGATGGAAACAACTGCTGAGTTATCTACTCAAATTTGTTGAACAAAAGACTTACGTATTTTAAGCATGCTAACCTTTAGCCCGGTAAGCAAATTAAAAAAAAAACGCAATATGTAGGCTACACGAGAACGGAGACGTCGAGTAACCAAAACAAATGCGTTAAACAAACTCGTACACGTTATTTATCAATTTAACTCTAGAATTAAAGGATATACAACGAGAAACAACGTTTGACAACCTTTAAACAGTTTTAATAACTATCTCAAAAATTGTCGCTCTGATGGAAACAACTGCTGAGTTATCTACTCAAATTTGTTGAACAAAACGACTTACGTATTTTAAGCATGCTAACCTTTAGCCCGGTAAGCAAATTAAAAAAAAAAACCGCAATATATAGGCTACACGAGAACGGAGACGTCGAGTAACCAAAACAAATGCGTTATACAAATTCGTACACGTTATTTATCAATTTAAATCTAGAATTAAAGGATATACAACGAGAAACAACGTTTGACAACCTTTAAACAGTTTTAATAACTATCTCAAAAATTGTCGCTCTGATGCAAACAACTGCTGAGTTATCTACTCAAATTTGTTGAACATAACGACTTACGTATTTTAAGCATGCTAACCTTTAGCCCGGTAAGCAAATTAAAAAAAAAAAAACGCAATATGTAGGCTACACGAGAACGGAGCCGTCGAGTAACCAAAACAAATGCGTTAAACAAATTCGTACACGTTATTTATCAATTTAACTCTACAATTAAAGAATATACAACGAGAAACATCGTTTGACAACCTTTAAATAGTTTTAATAACTATCTCAAAAATTGTCGCTCTGATGCAAACAACTGCTGAGTTATCTACTCAAATTTGTTGAACTAAACGACTTACGTATTTTAAGCATGCTAACCTTTAGCCCGGTAAGCAAATTAAAAAAAAAAACGCAATATGTAGGCTACACGAGAACGGAGCCGTCGAGTAACCAAAACAAATGGGTTAAACAAATTCGTACACGTTATTTATCAATTTAAATCTAGAATTAAAGGGTATACAACGAGAAACATTGTTTGACAACCTTTAAATAGTTTTAATAACTATCTCAAAAGTTGTCGCTCTGATGCAAACAACTGCTGAGTTATCTACTCAAATTTGTTGAACAAAACGACTTACGTATTTTAAGCATGCTAACCTTTAGCCCGGTAAGCAAATTAAAAAAAACGCAATATGTAGGCTACACGAGAACGGAGACGTCGAGTAACCAAAACAAATGGGTTAAACAAATTCGTACACGTTATTTATCAATTTAACTCTAGAATTAAAGGATATACAACGAGAAACAACGTTTGACAACCTTTAAACAGTTTTAATAACTATCTCAAAAATTTTCGCTCTGATGCAAACAACTGATGAGTTATCTACTCAAATTTGTTGAACAAAACGACTTACGTATTTTAAGCATGCTAACCTTTAGCCCGGTAAGCAAATTAAAAAAAAAAACGCAATATGTAGGCTACACGAGAACGGAGCCGTCGAGTAACCAAAACAAATGGGTTAAACAAATTCGTACACGTTATTTATCTATTTAACTCTAGAATTAAAGGATATACAACGAGAAACAACGTTTGACAACCTTTAAACAGTTTTAATAACTGTCTCAAAAATTGTCGCTCTGATGGAAACAACTGCTGAGTTATCTACTCAAATTTGTTGAACAAAACGAATTACGTATTTTAAGCATGCTAACCTTTAGCCCGGAAAGCAAGTTAAAAAAAAAACGCAATATGTAGGCTACACGAGAACGGAGACGTCGAGTAACCAAAACAAATGCGTTAAACAAATTCGTACACGTTATTTATCAATTTAACTCTAGAATTAAAGGATATACAACGAGAAACAACGTTTGACAACCTTTAAACAGTTTTAATAACTATCTCAAAAATTGTCGCTCTGATGCAAACAACTGCTGAGTTATCTACTCAAATTTGTTGAACAAAACGACTTACGTATTTTAAGCATGCTAACCTTTAGCCCGGTAAGCAAATTAAAAAAAAAACGCAATATGTAGGCTACACGAGAACGGAGACGTCGAGTACCAAAACAAATGCGTTAAACAAATTCGTACACGTTATTTATCAATTTAACTCTAGAATTAAAGGATATACAACGAGAAACAACGTTTGACAACCTTTAAACAGTTTTAATAACTATCTCAAAAATTGTCGCTCTGATGCAAACAACTGCTGAGTTATCTACTCAAATTTGTTGAACAATACGACTTACGTATTTTAAGCATGCTAACCTTTAGCCCGGTAAGCAAATTAAAAAAAACGCAATATGTAGGCTACACGAGAACGGAGACGTCGAGTAAGCAAAACAAATGCGTTAAACAAATTCGTACACGTTATTTATCAATTTAACTCTAGAATTAAAGGATATACAACGAGAAACAACGTTTGATAATCTTTAAACAGTTTTAATAACTATCTCAAAAATTGTCGCTCTGATGCAAACAACTGCTGAGTTATCTACTCAAATTTGTTAAACAAAACGACTTACGTATTTTAGGCATGCTAACCTTTAGCCCGGTAAGCAAATTAAAAAAAAAACGCAATATGTAGGCTACACGAGAACGGAGACGTCGAGTAACCAAAACAAATGCGTTAAACAAATTCGTACACGTTATTTATCAATTTAACTCTAGAATTAAAGGATATACAACGAGAAACAACGTTTGACAACCTTTAAACAGTTTTAATAACTATCTCAAAAATTGTCGCTCTGATGCAAACAACTGCTGAGTTATCTATTCAAATTTGTTGAACAAAACGACTTACGTATTTTAAGCATGCTAACCTTTAGCCCGGTAAGCAAATTAAAAAAAAAACGCAATATGTAGGCTACACGAGAACGGAGACGTCGAGTAACCAAAACAAATGCGTTAAACAAATTCGTACACGTTATTTATCAATTAAACTCTAGAATTAAAGGATATACAACGAGAAACAACGTTTGACTACCTTTAAACAGTTTTAATAACTATCTCAGTAACTATATCAGTTGTATGCATCAGAGCGACAATTTTTGAGATAGTTATTAAAACTGTTTAAAGGTTGTCAAACGTTGTTTCTCGTTGTATATCCTTTAATTCTAGAGTTAAATTGATAAATAACGTGTACGAATTTGTTTAACGCATTTGTTTTGGTTACTCGACGTCTCCGTTCTCGTGTAGCCTACATATTGCGTTTTTTTTTTAATTTGCTTACCGGGCTAAAGGTTAGCATGTTTAAAATACGTAAGTCGTTTTGTTCAACAAATTTGAGTAGATAACTCAGCAGTTGTTTGCATCAGAGCGACAATTTTTGAGATAGTTATTAAAACTGTTTAAAGGTTGTCAAACGTTGTTTCTCGTTGTATATCCTTTAATTCTAGAGTTAAATTGATAAATAACGTGTACGAATTTGTTTAACGCATTTGTTTTGGTTACTCGACGTCTCCATTCTCGTGTAGCCTACATATTGCTTTTTTTTTTAATTTGCTTACCGGGCTAAAGGTTAGCATGCTTAAAATACGTAAGTCGTTTTGTTCAACAAATTTGAGTAGATAACTCAGCAGTTGTTTCCATCAGAGCGACAATTTTTGAGATAGTTATTAAAACTGTTTAAAGGTTGTCAAACGTTGCTTCTCGTTGTATATCCTTTAATTCTAGAGTTAAATTGATAAATAACGTGTACGAATTTGTTTAACGCATTTGTTTTGGTTACTCGACGTCTCCGTTCTAGTGTAGCCTACATATTGCGTTTTTTTTTAATTTGCTTACCGGGCTAAAGGTTAGCATGCTTAAAATACGTAAGTCGTTTTGTTCAACAAATTTGAGTAGATAACTCAGCAGTCGTTTGCATCAGAGCGACAATTTTTGAGATAGTTATTAAAACTGTTTAAAGGTTGTCAAACGTTGTTTCTCGTTGTATATCCTTTAATTCTAGAGTTAAATTGATAAATAACGTGTACGAATTTGTTTAACGCATTTGTTTTGGTTACTCGACGTCTCCGTTCTCGTGTAGCCTACATATTGCGTTTTTTTTTTTAATTTGCTTACCGGGCTAAAGGTTAGCATGCTTAAAATACGTAAGTTGTTTTGTTCAACAAATTTGAGTAGATAACTCAGCAATTGTGTGCATCAGAGCGACAATTTTTGAGATAGTTACTAAAACTGTTTAAGGGTTGTCAAACGTTGTTTCTCGTTGTATATCCTTTAATTCTAGAGTTAAATTGATAAATAACGTGTACGAATTTGTTTAACGCATTTGTTTTGGTTACTCGACGTCTCCGTTCTCGTGTAGCCTACATATTGCGTTTTTTTTTTAATTTGCTTACCAGGCTAAAGGTTAGCATGCTTAAAATACGTAAGTCGTTTTGTTCAACAAATTTGAGTAGATAACTCAGCAGTTGTTTCCATCAGAGCGGCAATTTTTGAGATAGTTATTAAAACTGTTTAAAGGTTGTCAAACGTTATTTCGCGTTGTATATCCTTTAATTCTAGAGTTAAATTGATAAATAACGTGTACGAATTTGTTTAACGCATTTGTTTTGGTTACTCGACGTCTCCGTTCTCATGTAGCCTACATATTGCGTTTTTTTTTTTTTTAATTTGCTTACCGGGCTAAAGGTTAGCATGCTTAAAATACGTAAGTCGTTTTGTTCAACAAATTTGAGTAGATAACTCAGCAGTTGTTTGCATCAGAGCGACAATTTTTGAGACAGTTATTAAAACTGTTGTTTCTCGTTGTATATCCTTTAATTCTAGAGTTAAATTGATAAATAATGTGTACGAATTTGTTTAACGCATTTGTTTTGGTTACTCGACGTCTCCGTTCTCGTGTAGCCTACATATTGCGTTTTTTTTTTAATTTGCTTACCGGGCTAAAGGTTAGCATGCTTAAAATACGCAAGTCGTTTTGTTCAACAAATTTGAGTAGATAACTCAGCAGTTCTTTGCATCAGAGCGACAATTTTTGAGATATTTATTAAAACTGTTTAAAGGTTGTCAAACGTTGTTTCTCGTTGTATATCCTTTAATTCTAGAGTTAAATTGATAAATAACGTGTACGAATTTGTTTAACGCATTTGTTTTGGTTACTCGACGTCTCCGTTCTCGTGTAGCCTACATATTGCGTTTTTTTTTAATTTGCTTACCGGGCTAAAGGTTAGCATGCTTAAAATACGTAAGTCGTTTTGTTCAACAAATTTGAGTAGATAACGCATCAGTTGTTTGCATAAAAAAAAATATAATAAATACGTAAGTCGTTTTGTTCAACAAATTTGAGTAGATAACGCATCAGTTGTTTGCATCAGAGCGACAATTTTTGAGATAGTTATTAAAACTGTTTAAAGGTTGTCAAACGTTGTTTCTCGTTGTATATCCTTTAATTCTGGAGTTAAATTGATAAATAACGTGTACGAATTTGTTTAACGCATTTGTTTTGGTTACTCGACTTCTCCGTTCTCGTGTAGCCTACATATTGCGTTTTTTTAGTTTGCTTACCGGGCTAAAGGTTAGCATGCTTAAAATACGTAAGTCGTTTTGTTCAACAAATTTGAGTAGATAACTCAGCAGTTGTTTCCATCAGAGCGGCAATTTTTGAGATAGTTATTAAAACTATTTAAAGGTTGTCAAACGTCGTTTCTCGTTGTATATCCTTTAATTCTAGAGTTAAATTGATAAATAACGTGTACGAATTTGTTTAACGCATTTGTTTTGGTTACTCGACGTCTCCGTTCTCGTGTAGCCTACATATTGCGTTTTTTTTTTTAATTTGCTTACCGGGCTAAAGGTTAGCATGCTTAAAATACGTAAGTCGTTTTGTTCAACAAATTTGAGTAGATAACTCAGCAGTTGTTTGCATCAGAGCGACAATTTTTGAGATAGTTATTAAAACTGTTTAAAGGTTCTCAAACGTTGTTTCTCGTTGTATATCCTTTAATTCTAGAGTTAAATTGATAAATAACGTGTACGAATTTGTTTAACGCATTTGTTTTGGTTACTCGACGTCTCCGTTCTCGTGTAGCCTACATATTGCGTTTTTTTTTTAATTTGCTTACCGGGCTAAAGGTTAGCATGCTTAAAATACGTAAGTCGTTTTGTTCAACAAATTTAAGTAGATAACTCATCAGTTGTATGCATCAGAGCGACAATTTTTGAGATAGTTATTAAAACTGTTTAAAGGTTGTCAAACGTTGTTTCTCGTTGTATATCCTTTAATTCTAGAGTTAAATTGATAAATAACGTGTACGAATTTGTTTAACGCATTTGTTTTGGTTACTCGACGTATCCGTTCTCGTGTAGCCTACATATTGCGTTTTTTTTTTTTAATTTGCTTATCGGGCTAAAGGTTAGCATGCTTAAAATACGTAAGTCGTTTTGTTCAACAAATTTGAGTAGATAACTCAGCAGTTGTTCGCATCAGAGCGAAATTTTTGAGATAGTTATTAAAACTGTTTAAAGGTTGTCAAACGTTGTTTCTCGTTGTATATCCTTTAATTCTAGAGTTAAATTGATAAATAACGTGTACGAATTTGTTTAACGCATTTGTTTTGGTTACTCGACGTCTCCGTTCTCGTGTAGCCTACATATTGCGTTTTTTTTTTTAATTTGCTTACCGGGCTAAAGGTTAGCATGCTTAAAATACATAAGTCGTTTTGTTCAACAAATTTGAGTAGATAACTCAGCAATTGTTTCCATCAGAGCGACAATTTTTGAGATAGTTATTAAAACTGTTTAAAGGTTGTCAAACGTTGTTTCTCGTTGTATATCCTTTAATTCTAGAGTTAAATTGATAAATAACGTGTACGAATTTGTTTAACGCATTTGTTTTGGTTACTCGACGTCTCCGTTCTCGTGTAGCCTACATATTGCGTTTTTTTTTTTTTTTTAATTTGCTTACCGGGCTAAAGGTTAGCATGCTTAAAATACGTAAGTCGTTTTGTTCAACAAATTTGAGTAGATAACTCAGCAGTTGTTTGCATCAGAGCGACAATTTTTGAGACAGTTATTAAAACTGTTTAAAGGTTGTCAAACGTTGTTTCTCGTTGTATATCCTTTAATTCTAGAGTTAAATTGATAAATAACGTGTACGAATTTGTTTAACGCATTTGTTTTGGTTACTCGACGTCTCCGTTCTCGTGTAGCCTACATATTGCGTTTTTTTTTTAATTTGCTTACCGGGCTAAAGGTTAGCATGCTTACAATACGTAAGTCGTTTTGTTCAACAAATTTAAGTAGATAACTCATCAGTTGTATGCATCAGAGCGACAATTTTTGAGATAGTTATTAAAACTGTTTAAAGGTTGTCAAACGTTGTTTCTCGTTGTATATCCTTTAATTCTAGAGTTAAATTGATAAATAACGTGTACGAATTTGTTTAACTCATTTGTTTTGGTTACTCGACGTCTCCGTTCTCGTGTAGCCTACATATTGCGTTTTTTTTTTTTAATTTGCTTACCGGGCTAAAGGTTAGCATGCTTACAATACGTAAGTCGTTTTGTTCAACAAATTTGAGTAGATAACTCAGCAATTGTTTACATCAGAGCGACAATTTTTGAGATAGTTATTAAAACTGTTTAATGGTTGTCAAACGTTGTTTCTCGTTGCATATCCTTTAATTCTAGAGTTAAATTGATAAATAACTTGTACGAATTTGTTTAACGCATTTGTTTTGGTTACTCGACGTCTCCATTCTCGTGTAGCCTACATATTGCGTTTTTTTTAATTTGCTTACCGGGCTAAAGGTTAGCATGCTTAAAATACGTAAGTCGTTTTGTTCAACAAATTTAAGTAGATAACTCATCAGTTGTATGCATCAGAGCGACAATTTTTGAGATAGTTATTAAAACTGTTTAAAGGTTGTCAAACGTTGTTTCTCGTTGTATATCCTTTAATTCTAGAGTTAAATTGATAAATAACGTGTACGAATTTGTTTAACTCATTTGTTTTGGTTACTCGACGTCTCCATTCTCGTGTAGCCTACATATTGCGTTTTTTTTAATTTGCTTACCGGGCTAAAGGTTAGCATGCTTAAAATACGTAAGTCGTTTTGTTCAACAAATTTGAGTAGATAACTCAGCAGTTGTTTGCATCAGAGCGACAATTTTTGAGATAGTTATTAAAACTGTTTAAAGGTTGTCAAACGTTGTTTCTCGTTGTATATCCTTTAATTCTAGAGTTAAATTGATAAATAACGTGTACGAATTTGTTTAACTCATTTGTTTTGGTTACTCGACGTCTCCGTTCTCGTGTAGCCTACATATTGCGTTTTTTTTAATTTGCTTACCGGGCTAAAGGTTAGCATGCTTAAAATACGTAAGTCGTTTTGTTCAACAAATTTAAGTAGATAACTCATCAGTTGTATGCATCAGAGCGACAATTTTTGAGATAGTTATTAAAACTGTTTAAAGGTTGTCAAACGTTGTTTCTCGTTGTATATCCTTTAATTCTAGAGTTAAATTGATAAATAACGTGTACGAATTTGTTTAACTCATTTGTTTTGGTTACTCGACGTCTCCGTTCTCGTGTAGCCTACATATTGCGTTTTTTTTTTAATTTGCTTACCGGGCTAAAGGTTAGCATGCTTACAATACGTAAGTCGTTTTGTTCAACAAATTTAAGTAGATAACTCATCAGTTGTATGCATCAGAGCGACAATTTTTGAGATAGTTATTAAAACTGTTTAAAGGTTGTCAAACGTTGTTTCTCGTTGTATATCCTTTAATTCTAGAGTTAAATTGATAAATAACGTGTACGAATTTGTTTAACTCATTTGTTTTGGTTACTCGACGTCTCCGTTCTCGTGTAGCCTACATATTGCGTTTTTTTTTTTTTAATTTGCTTACCGGGCTAAAGGTTAGCATGCTTACAATACGTAAGTCGTTTTGTTCAACAAATTTGAGTAGATAACTCAGCAATTGTTTACATCAGAGCGACAATTTTTGAGATAGTTATTAAAACTGTTTAATGGTTGTCAAACGTTGTTTCTCGTTGCATATCCTTTAATTCTAGAGTTAAATTGATAAATAACTTGTACGAATTTGTTTAACTCATTTGTTTTGGTTACTCGACGTCTCCGTTCTCGTGTAGCCTACATATTGCGTTTTTTTTTTTTAATTTGCTTACCGGGCTAAAGGTTAGCATGCTTACAATACGTAAGTCGTTTTGTTCAACAAATTTGAGTAGATAACTCAGCAATTGTTTACATCAGAGCGACAATTTTTGAGACAGTTATTAAAACTGTTTAAAGGTTGTCAAACGTTGTTTCTCGTTGTATATCCTTTAATTCTAGAGTTAAATTGATAAATAACTTGTACGAATTTGTTTAACGCATTTGTTTTGGTTACTCGACGTCTCCATTCTCGTGTAGCCTACATATTGCGTTTTTTTTAATTTGCTTACCGGGCTAAAGGTTAGCATGCTTAAAATACGTAAGTCGTTTTGTTCAACAAATTTGAGTAGATAACTCAGCAGTTGTTTGCATCAGAGCGACAATTTTTGAGATAGTTATTAAAACTGTTTAAAGGTTGTCAAACGTTGTTTCTCGTTGTATATCCTTTAATTCTAGAGTTAAATTGATAAATAACGTGTACGAATTTGTTTAACTCATTTGTTTTGGTTACTCGACGTCTCCGTTCTCGTGTAGCCTACATATTGCGTTTTTTTTTTTTAATTTGCTTACCGGGCTAAAGGTTAGCATGCTTACAATACGTAAGTCGTTTTGTTCAACAAATTTGAGTAGATAACTCAGCAATTGTTTACATCAGAGCGACAATTTTTGAGATAGTTATTAAAACTGTTTAATGGTTGTCAAACGTTGTTTCTCGTTGCATATCCTTTAATTCTAGAGTTAAATTGATAAATAACGTGTACGAATTTGTTTAACGCATTTGTTTTGGTTACTCGACGTCTCCGTTCTCGTGTAGCCTACATATTGCGTTTTTTTTTAATTTGCTTACCGGGCTAAAGGTTAGCATGCTTAAAATACGTAAGTCGTTTTGTTCAACAAATTTGAGTAGATAACTCAGCAGTTGTTTCCATCAGAGCGACAATTTTTGAGATAGTTATTAAAACTGTTTAAAGGTTGTCAAACGTTGTTTCGCGTTGTATATCCTTTAATTCTAGAGTTAAATTGATAAATAACGTGTACGAATTTGTTTAACGCATTTGTTTTGGTTACTCGACGTCTCCGTTCTCGTGTAGCCTATATATTGCGTTTTTTTTTTTTTAATTTGCTTACCGGGCTAAAGGTTAGAATGCTTAAAATACGTAAGTCGTTTTGTTCAACAAATTTGAGTAGATAACTCAGCAGTTGTTTGCATCAGAGCGACAATTTTTGAGACAGTTATTAAAACTGTTTAAAGGTTGTCAAACGTTGTTTCTCGTTGTATATCCTTTAATTCTAGAGTTAAATTGATAAATATTGTGTACGAATTTGTTTAACGCATTTGTTTTGGTTACTCGACGTCTCCGTTCTCGTGTAGCCTACATATTGCGTTTTTTTTTTTTTAATTTGCTTACCGGGCTAAAGGTTAGCATGCTTAAAATACGTAAGTCGTTTTGTTCAACAAATTTGAGTAGATAACTCAGCAGTTGTTTGCATCAGAGCGACAATTTTTGAGATATTTATTAAAACTGTTTAAAGGTTGTCAAACTTTGTTTCTCGTTGTATATCCTTTAATTCTAGAGTTAAATTGATAAATAACGTGTACGAATTTGTTTAACGCATTTGTTTTGGTTACTCGACGTCTCCGTTCTCGTGTAGCCTACATATTGCGTTTTTTTTTTTTAATTTGCTTACCGGGCTAAAGGTTAGCATGCTTAAAATACGTAAGTCGTTTTGTTCAACAAATTTGAGTAGATAATGCATCAGTTGTTTGCATCAGAGCAACAATTTTTGAGATAGTTATTAAAACTGTTTAAAGGTTGTCAAACGTTGTTTCTCGTTGTATATCCTTTAATTCTAGAGTTAAATTGATAAATAACGTGTACGAATTTGTTTAACGCATTTGTTTTGGTTACTCGACGTCTCCGTTCTCGTGTAGCCTACATATTGCGTTTTTTTTTTTTTGCTTACCGGGCTAAAGGTTAGCATGCTTAAAATACGTAAGTCGTTTTGTTCAACAAATTTGAGTAGATAACTCAGCAGTTGTTTCCATCAGAGCGACAATTTTTGAGATAGTTATTAAAACTATTTAAAGGTTGTCAAACGTTGTTTCTCGTTGTATATCCTTTAATTCTAGAGTTAAATTGATAAATAACGTGTACGAATTTGTTTAACGCATTTGTTTTGGTTACTCGACGTCTCCGTTCTCGTGTAGCCTACATATTGCGTTTTTTTTTTTAATTTGCTTACCGGGCTAAAGGTTAGAATGCTTAAAATACGTAAGTCGTTTTGTTCAACAAATTTGAGTAGATAACTCAGCAGTTGTTTGCATCAGAGCGACAATTTTTGAGATAGTTATTAAAACTGTTTAAAGGTTCTCAAACGTTGTTTCTCGTTGTATATCCTTTAATTCTAGAGTTAAATTGATAAATAACGTGTACGAATTTGTTTAACGCATTTGTTTTGGTTACTCGACGTCTCCGTTCTCGTGT
Source organism: Eurosta solidaginis (assembly GCF_040869045.1). NCBI lineage: Eukaryota > Metazoa > Arthropoda > Insecta > Diptera > Tephritidae > Eurosta > Eurosta solidaginis. The sequence goes on from NW_027137145.1 coordinate 102,906, forward strand.
AGCCTACATATTGCGTTTTTTTTTTAATTTGCTTACCGGGCTAAAGGTTAGCATGCTTAAAATACGTAAGTCGTTTTGTTCAACAAATTTAAGTAGATAACTCATCAGTTGTTTGCATCAGAGCGACAATTTTTGAGATAGTTTTTAAAACTGTTTAAAGGTTGTCAAACGTTGCTTCTCGTTGTATATCCTTTAATTCTAGAGTTAAATTGATAAATAACGTGTACGAATTTGTTTAACGCATTTGTTTTGGTTATTCGACGTCTCCGTTCTCGTGTAGCCTACATATTGCGTTTTTTTTTTTAATTTGCTTACCGGGCTAAAGGTTAGCATGCTTAAAATACGTAAGTCGTTTTGTTCAACAAATTTGAGTAGATAACTCAGCAGTTGTTTCCATCAGAGCGACAATTTTTGAGATAGTTATTAAAACTGTTTAAAGGTTGTCAAACGTTGTTTCTCGTTGTATATCCTTTAATTCTAGAGTTAAATTGATAAATAACGTGTACGAATTTGTTTAACGCATTTGTTTTGGTTACTCGACGTCTCCGTTCTCGTGTAGCCTACATATTGCGTTTTTTTTTTAATTTGCTTACCGGGCTAAAGGTTAGCATGCTTAAAATACGTAAGTCGTTTTGTTCAACAAATTTGAGTTGATAACTCAGCAGTTGTTTCCATCAGAGCGACAATTTTTGAGATAGTTATTAAAACTGTTTAAAGGTTGTCAAACGTTGTTTCTCGTTGTATATCCTTTAATTCTAGAGTTAAATTGATAAATAACGTGTTCGAATTTGTTTAACGCATTTGTTTTGGTTACTCGACGTCTCCGTTCTCGTGTAGCCTACATATTGCGTTTTTTTTTTTTTTTTAATTTGCTTACCGGGCTAAAGGTTAGCATGCTTAAAATACGTAAGTCGTTTTGTTCAACAAATTTGAGTAGATAACTCAGCAGTTGTTTGCATCAGAGCGACAATTTTTGAGACAGTTATTAAAACTGTTTAAAGGTTGTCAAACGTTGTTTCTCATTGTATATCCTTTAATTCTAGAGTTAAATTGATAAATAACCTGTACGAATTTGTTTAACGCATTTGTTTTGGTTACTCGACGTCTCCGTTCTCGTGTAGCCTACATATTGCGTTTTTTTTTTTTTTAATTTGCTTACCGGGCTAAAGGTTAGCATGCTTAAAATACGTAAGTCGTTTTGTTCAACAAATTTGAGTAGATAACTCAGCAGTTGTTTGCATCAGAGCGACAATTTTTGAGAATTTATTAAAACTGTTTAAAGGTTGTCAAACGTTGTTTCTCGTTGTATATCCTTTAATTCTAGAGTTAAATTGATAAATAACGTGTACGAATTTGTTTAACGCATTTGTTTTGGTTACTCGACGTCTCTGTTCTCGTGTAGCCTACATATTGCGTTTTTTTTTTAATTTGCTTACCGGGCTAAAGGTTAGCATGCTTAAAATACGTAAGTCGTTTTGTTCAACAAATTTGAGTAGATAACTCAGCAGTTGTTTCCATCAGAGCGACAATTTTTGAGATAGTTATTAAAACTGTTTAAAGGTTGTCAAATGTTGTTTCTCGTTGTATATCCTTTAATTCTAGAGTTAAATTGATAAATAACGTGTACGAATTTGTTTAACGCATTTGTTTTGGTTACTCGACGTCTCCGTTCTCGTGTAGCCTACATATTGCGTTTTTTTTAGTTTGCTTATCGGGCTAAAGATTAGCATGCTTAAAATACGTAAGTCGTTTTGTTCAACAAATTTAAGTAGATAACTCAGCAGTTGTTTCCATCAGAGCGACAATTTTTGAGATAGTTATTAAAACTATTTAAAGGTTGTCAAACGTTGTTTCTCGTTGTATATCCTTTAATTCTAGAGTTAAATTGATAAATAACGTGTACGAATTTGTTTAACGCATTTGTTTTGGTTACTCGACGTCTCCGTTCTCGTGTAGCCTACATATTGCGTTTTTTTTAATTTGCTAACCGGCCTAAAGGTTAGCATGCTTAAAATACGTAAGTCGTTTTGTTCAACAAATTTGAGTAGATAACTCAGCAGTTGTTTGCATCAGAGCGACAATTTTTGAGATAGTTATTAAAACTGTTTAAAGGTTGTCAAACGTTGTTCCTCGTTGTATATCCTTTAATTCTAGAGTTAAATTGATAAATAACGTGTACGAATTTGTTTAACGCATTTGTTTTGGTTACTCGACGTCTCTGTTCTCGTGTAGCCTACATATTGCGTTTTTTTTTTAATTTGCTTACCGGGCTAAAGGTTAGCATGCTTAAAATACGTAAGTCGTTTTGTTCAACAAATTTAAGTAGATAACTCATCAGTTGTTTGCATCAGAGCGACAATTTTTGAGAGAGTTATTAAAACTGTTTAAAGGTTGTCAAACGTTGTTTCTCGTTGTATATCCTTTAATTCTAGAGTTAAATTGATAAATAACATGTACGAATTTGTTTAACGCATTTGTTTTGGTTACTCGACGTCTGCGTTCTCGTGTAGCCTACATATTGCGTTTTTTTTTTAATTTGCTTACCGGGCTAAACGTTAGCATGCTTAAAATACGTAAGTCGTTTTGTTCAACAAATTTGAGTAGATAACTCAGCAGTTGTTTCCATCAGAGCGACAATTTTTGAGATAGTTATTAAAACTGTTTAAAGGTTGTCAAACGTTGTTTCTCGTTGTATATCCTTTAATTCTAGAGTTAAATTGATAAATACCGTGTACGAATTTGTTTAACGCATTTGTTTTGGTTACTCGACGTCTCCGTTCCGTGTAGCCTACATATTGCGTTTTTTTATTAATTTGCTTACCGGGCTAAAGGTTAGCATGCTTAAAATACGTAAGTCGTTTTGTTCAACAAATTTAAGTAGATAACTCATCAGTTGTTTGCATCAGAGCGACAATTTTTGAGAGAGTTATTAAAACTGTTTAAAGGTTGTCAAACGTTGTTTCTCGTTGTATATCCTTTAATTCTAGAGTTAAATTGATAAATAACATGTACGAATTTGTTTAACGCATTTGTTTTGGTTACTCGACGTCTGCGTTCTCGTGTAGCCTACATATTGCGTTTTTTTTTTAATTTGCTTACCGGGCTAAAGGTTAGCATGCTTAAAATACGTAAGTCGTGTTGTTCAACAAATTTGAGTAGATAACTCAGCAGTTGTTTCCATCAGAGCGACAATTTTTGAGATAGTTATTAAAACTGTTTAAAGGTTGTCAAACGTTGTTTCTCGTTGTATATCCTTTAATTCTAGAGTTAAATTGATAAATACCGTGTACGAATTTGTTTAACGCATTTGTTTTGGTTACTCGACGTCTCCGTTCTCGTGTAGCCTACATATTGCGTTTTTTTTAATTTGCTAACCGGCCTAAAGGTTAGCATGCTTAAAATACGTAAGTCGTTTTGTTCAACAAATTTGAGTAGATAACTCAGCAGTTGTTTGCATCAGAGCGACAATTTTTGAGATAGTTATTAAAACTGTTTAAAGGTTGTCAAACGTTGTTTCTCGTTGTATATCCTTTAATTCTAGAGTTAAATTGATAAATAACGTGTACGAATTTGTTTAACGCATTTGTTTTGGTTACATGACGTCTCCGTTCTCGTGTAGCCTACATATTGCGTTTTTTTTTTAATTTGCTTACCGGGCTAAAGGTTAGCATGCTTAAAATACGTAAGTCGTTTTGTTCAACAAATTTAAGTAGATAACTCATCAGTTGTTTGCATCAGAGCGACAATTTTTGAGATAGTTATTAAATCTGTTTAAAGGTTGTCAAACGTTGTTTCTCGTTGTATATCCTTTAATTCTAGAGTTAAATTGATAAATAACGTGTACGAATTTGTTTAACGCATTTGTTTTGGTTACTCGACGTCTCCGTTCTCGTGTAGCCTACATATTGCGTTTTTTTTTTAATTTGCTTACCGGGCTAAAGGTTAGCATGTTTAAAATACGTAAGTCGTTTTGTTCAACAAATTTGAGTAGATAACTCAGCAGTTGTTTGCATCAGAGCGACAATTTTTGAGATAGTTATTAAAACTGTTTAAAGGTTGTCAAACGATGTTTCTCGTTGTATATGCTTTAATTCTAGAGTTAAATTGATAAATAACGTGTACGAATTTGTTTAACGCATTTGTTTTGGTTACTCGACGTCTCCGTTCTCGTGTAGCCTACATATTGCATTTTTTTTTTTAATTTGCTTACCGGGCTAAAGGTTAGCATGCTTAAAATACGTAAGTCGTTTTGTTCAACAAATTTAAGTAGATAACTCATCAGTTGTTTGCATCAGAGCGACAATTTTTGAGATAGTTATTAAACTGTTTAAAGGTTGTCAAACGTTGTTTCTCGTTGTATATCCTTTAATTCTAGAGTTAAATTTATAAATAACGTGTACGAATTTGTTTAACGCATTTGTTTTGGTTACTCGACGTCTCCGTTCTCGTGTAGCCTACATATTGCGTTTTTTTTTTTAATTTGCTTACCGGGCTAAAGGTTAGCATGTTTAAAATACGTAAGTCGTTTTGTTCAACAAATTTGAGTAGATAACTCAGCAGTTGTTTGCATCAGAGCGACAATTTTTGAGATAGTTATTAAAACTGTTTAAAGGTTGTCAAACGATGTTTCTCGTTGTATATGCTTTAACTCTAGAGTTAAATTAATAAATAACGTGTACGAATTTGTTTAACGCATTTGTTTTGGTTACTCGACGTCTCCGTTCTCGTGTAGCCTACATATTGCGTTTTTTTTTTAATTTGCTTACCGGGCTAAAGGTTAGCATGCTTAAAATACGTAAGCCGTTTTGTTCAACAAATTTAAGTAGATAACTCATCAGTTGTTTGCATCAGAGCGACAATTTTTGAGATAGTTATTAAAACTGTTTAAAGGTTGTCAAACGTTGCTTCTCGTTGTATATCCTTTAATTCTAGAGTTAAATTGATAAATAACGTGTACGAATTTGTTTAACGCATTTGTTTTGGTTACTCGACGTCTCCGTTCTCGTGTAGCCTACATATTGCGTTTTTTTTTTTAATTTGCTTCCGGGGCTAAAGGTTAGCATGCTTAAAATACGTAAGTCGTTTTGTTCAACAAATTTGAGTAGATAACTCAGCAGTTGTTTCCATCAGAGCGACAATTTTTGAGATAGTTATTAAAACTTTTTAAAGGTTGTCAAACGTTGTTTCTCGTTGTATATCCTTTAATTCTAGAGTTAAATTGATAAATAACGTGTACGAATTTGTTTAACGCATTTGTTTTGGTTACTCGACGTCTCCGTTCTCGTGTAGCCTACATATTGCGTTTTTTTTTTAATTTGCTTACCGGGCTAAAGGTTAGCATGCTTAAAATACGTAAGTCGTTTTGTTCAACAAATTTGAGTAGATAACTCAGCAGTTGTTTCCATCAGAGCGACAATTTTTGAGATAGTTATTAAAACTGTTTAAAGGTTGTCAAACGTTGTTTCTCGTTGTATATCCTTTAATTCTAGAGTTAAATTGATAAATAACGTGTTCGAATTTGTTTAACGCATTTGTTTTGGTTACTCGACGTCTCCGTTCTCGTGTAGCCTACATATTGCGTTTTTTTTTTTTTAATTTGCTTACCGGGCTAAAGGTTAGCATGCTTAAAATACGTAAGTCGTTTTGTTCAACAAATTTGAGTAGATAACTCAGCAGTTGTTTGCATCAGAGCGACAATTTTTGAGACAGTTATTAAAACTGTTTAAAGGTTGTCAAACGTTGTTTCTCGTTGTATATCCTTTAATTCTAGAGTTAAATTGATAAATAACGTGTACGAATTTGTTTAACGCATTTGTTTTGGTTACTCGACGTCTCCGTTCTCGTGTAGCCTACATATTGCGTTTTTTTTTTAATTTGCTTACCGGGCTAAAGGTTAGCATGCTTAAAATACGTAAGTCGTTTTGTTCAACAAATTTGAGTAGATAACTCAGCAGTTGTTTGCATCAGAGCGCCAATTTTTGAGAATTTATTAAAACTGTTTAAAGGTTGTCAAACGTTGTTTCTCGTTGTATATCCTTTAATTCTAGAGTTAAATTGATAAATAACGTGTACGAATTTGTTTAACGCATTTGTTTTGGTTACTCGACGTCTCCGTTCTCGTGAAGCCTACATATTGCGTTTTTCTTTTTAATTTGCTTACCGGGCTAAAGGTTAGCATGCTTAAAATACGTAAGTCGTTTTGTTCAACAAATTTGAGTAGATAACTCATCAGTTGTTTGCATCAGAGCGACAATTTTTGAGATAGTTATCAAAACTGTTTAAAGGTTGTCAAATGTTGTTTCTCGTTGTATATCCTTTAATTCTAGAGTTAAATTGATAAATAACGTGTACGAATTTGTTTAACGCATTTGTTTTGGTTACTCGAAGTCTCCGTTCTCGTGTAGCCTACATATTGCGTTTTTTTTAGTTTGCTTACCGGGCTAAAGATTAGCATGCTTAAAATACGTAAGTCGTTTTGTTCAACAAATTTGAGTAGATAACTCAGCAGTTGTTTCCATCAGAGCGACAATTTTTGAGATAGTTATTAAAACTATTTAAAGGTTGTCAAACGTTGTTTCTCGTTGTATATCCTTTAATTCTAGAGTTAAATTGATAAATAACGTGTACGAATTTGTTTAACGCATTTGTTTTGGTTACTCGACGTCTCCGTTCTCGTGTAGCCTACATATTGCGTTTTTTTTTTTTAATTTGCTTACCGGGCTAAAGGTTAGCATGCTTGAAATACGTAAGTCATTTTGTTCAACAAATTTGAGTAGATAACTCATCAGTTGTTTGCATCAGAGCGACAATTTTTGAGATAGTTATTAAAACTGTTTAAAGGTTGTCAAACGTTGTTTCTCGTTGTATATCCTTTAATTCTAGAGTTAAATTGATAAATAACGTGTACGAATTTGTTTAACGCATTTGTTTTGGTTACTCGACGTCTCCGTTCTCGTGTAGCCTACATATTGCGTTTTTTTTTTAATTTGCTTACCGGGCTAAAGGTTAGCATGCTTAAAATACGTAAGTCGTTTTGTTCAACAAATTTAAGTAGATAACTCATCAGTTGTTTGCATCAGAGCGACAATTTTTGAGATAGTTATTAAAACTGTTTAAAGGTTGTCAAAAGTTGTTTCTCGTTGTATATCCTTTAATTCTAGAGTTAAATTGATAAATAACGTGTACGAATTTGTTTAACGCATTTGTTTTGGTTACTCGACGTCTCCGTTCTCGTGTAGCCTACATATTGCGTTTTTTTTTTTAATTTGCTTACCGGGCTAAAGGTTAGCATGCTTAAACTACGTAAGTCGTTTTGTTCAACAAATTTGAGTAGATAACTCAGCAGTTGTTTCCATCAGAGCGACTATTTTTGAGATAGTTATTAAAACTGTTTAAAGGTTGTCAAACATTGTTTCTCGTTGTATATCCTTTAATTCTAGAGTTAAATTGATAAATAACGTGTACGAATTTGTTTAACGCATTTGTTTTGGTTACTCGACGTCTCCGTTCTCGTGTAGCCTACATATTGCGTTTTTTTTTTTAATTTGCTTACCGGGCTAAAGGTTAGCATGCTTAAAATACGTAAGTCGTTTTGTTCAACAAATTTGAGTAGATAACTCAGCAGTTGTTTGCATCAGAGCGACTATTTTTGAGATAGTTATTAAAACTGTTTAAAGGTTGTCAAACGTTGTTTCTCGTTGTATATCCTTTAATTCTAGAGTTAAATTGATAAATAATGTGTACGAATTTGTTTAACGCATTTGTTTTGGTTACTCGACGTCTGCGTTCTCGTGTAGCCTACATATTGCGTTTTTTTTTTTAATTTGCTTACCGGGCTAAAGGTTAGCATGCTTAAAATACATAAGTCGTTTTGTTCAACAAATTTGAGTAGATAACTCAGCAGTTGTTTCCATCAGAGCGACAATTTTTGAGATAGTTATTAAAACTGTTTAAAGGTTGTCAAACGTTGTTTCTCGTTGTATATCCTTTAATTCTAGAGTTAAATTGATAAATACCGTGTACGAATTTGTTTAACGCATTTGTTTTAGTTACTCGACGTCTCCGTTCCGTGTAGCCTACATATTGCGTTTTTTTTTTTAATTTGCTTACCGGGCTAAAGGTTAGCATGCTTAAAATACGTAAGTCGTTTTGTTCAACAAATTTGAGTATATAACTCAGCAGTTGCTTGCATCAGAGCGACAATTTTTGAGATAGTTATTAAAACTGTTTAAAGGTTGTCAAACGTTGTTTCTCGTTGTATATCCTTTAATTCTAGAGTTAAATTGATAAATAACGTGTACCAATTTGTTTAACGCATTTGTTTTGGTTACATGACGTCTCCGTTCTCGTGTAGCCTACATATTGCATTTTTTTTTTTTAATTTGCTTACCGGGCTAAAGGTTAGCATGCTTAAAATACGTAAGTCGTTTTGTTCAACAAATTTAAGTAGATAACTCATCAGTTGTTTGCATCAGAGCGACAATTTTTGAGATAGTTATTAAATCTGTTTAAAGGTTGTCAAACGTTGTTTCTCGTTGTATATCCTTTAATTCTAGAGTTAAATTTATAAAGAACGTGTACGAATTTGTTTAACGCATTTGTTTTGGTTACTCGACGGCTCCTTTCTCGTGTAGCCTACATATTGCGTTTTTTTTTTAATTTGCTTACCGGGCTAAAGGTTAGCATGCTTAAAATACGTAAGTCGTTTTGTTCAACAAATTTGAGTAGATAACTCAGCAGTTGTTTCCATCAGAGCGATAATTTTTGAGATAGTTATTAAAACTGTTTAAAGGTTGTCAAACGTTGTTTCTCGTTGTATATCCTTTAATTCTAGAGTTAAATTGATAAATAACGTGTACGAATTTGTTTAACGCATTTGTTTTGGTTACTCGACGTCTCCGTTCTCGTGTAGCCTACATGTTGCGTTTTTTTTAATTTGCTTACCGGGCTAAAGGTTAGCATGCTTAAAATACGTAAGTCGTTTTGTTAAAGAAATTTAAGTAGATAACTCATCAGTTGTTTGCATCAGAGCGACAATTTTTGAGATAGTTATTAAACTGTTTAAAGGTTGTCAAACGTTGTTTCTCGTTGTATATCCTTTAATTCTAGAGTTAAATTGATAAATAACGTGTACGAATTTGTTTAACGCATTTGTTTTGGTTACTCGACGGCTCCTTTCTCGTGTAGCCTACATATTGCGTTTTTTTTTTAATTTGCTTACCGGGCTAAAGGTTAGCATGCTTAAAATACGTAAGTCGTTTTGTTCAACAAATTTGAGTAGATAACTCAGCAGTTGTTTCCATCAGAGCGATAATTTTTGAGATAGTTATTAAAACTGTTTAAAGGTTGTCAAACGTTGTTTCTCGTTGTATATCCTTTAATTCTAGAGTTAAATTGATAAATAACGTGTACGAATTTGTTTAACGCATTTGTTTTGGTTACTCGACGGCTCCTTTCTCGTGTAGCCTACATATTGCGTTTTTTTTTTTAATTTGCTTACCGGGCTAAAGGTTAGCATGCTTAAAATACGTAAGTCGTTTTGTTCAACAAATTTGAGTAGATAACTCAGCAGTTGTTTCCATCAGAGCGATAATTTTTGAGATAGTTATTAAAACTGTGTTTAAGCCGCCTCCTTAATAATTTATACGGCGGCGAAATCCTTATGCGCAGCCGTGCGCGGTGAATGGAAAGGCGCCAACGCGCATACACTACCATCGTCAACAATTATATATGGCATTCGTCAGTCAAGAATTATTACTCGGCAACCGCGGACGCGCTCCTACTACAAAGTCGTATATATATATGTACATATTTAAATACTTTGATTTTTTCCAAGTTTGAAGAAAGTGAATAGGAAAGAAATTAAAATAATATTGAATAACAAAATAAAATTTTGAATTTGTAACGTTTATAAAAAAAACCAATAAATCTTTTTATTTCGGATTTGAGTGTAGCGAAGAGAGACCAAGTGAAAGTTATTCATGGTCCTTCGCAGCCATCTTTGGCCCAACCCCTAGAATTATAATTAAAATATTAGTGAATTTTAATCGAAAAATTTCGTTCGCAAATAAAACATAATATAAAAAAAAAACTACATATAAGTGCTATAAACAAAACTGCACAAAAAACAACAGTGTGCTCAAAAATTTACATACGAAAAAAAAAAAACCATAACTATAAACAAATATAAATTTAGTGGAAAGAAAAAAATTTTGCAAAAAGCAAACAAGAAATAAATACATACTTATACATTTCAAAAAAAAAAAAAAATTTTAAAAAATTGAGAAAATTTTTTTTGTTCGAAAATTGTGGGCGCACAAATCATAAGTCCCACCTTGGAAACAATTTTGTAATTATAAAGATCAACTCTACCCAACATTCAGCTAAGCAGCATCATCACCAAGAGAGCTACAACAAGCAGACCAACATACATAAATAAGGAGGAACAGAATACAACAATCGGTGAGTAGGCAGGTTTTTATTTTTCATAAAAAGTATATAAAAAATAATAAAACTTTTTTTTCACAAAAGTTATATTATTTTGTGTAAACTGCAAAAACATATATATATATATATCCACATATATACTTGAATATTGCGGAAATTTTCTTACCGTTGGTTTTACTGCGGGGGTATCGGTCCCCTACCGGGCGCCTCCTCAGGTGGTGGATAGAGGAACGCTTCCCACAAGACGGGAGGTACTGAGTGAATTAAGTACTTAGGGCGAACCAAAACGAGCAATCCAGTGGAAAAATGGGAATGTGTTGCTCTAAGGGCAACACATCCCAAAGTTCCGGTGGAAGGGCGATAGGATGCCGCCCTAAAATACCCCATCAAGCATCCACAGGATCGAGACCAGTAAGATCCTGTTGACCAAAACTGGAAATATGATTATGAACTGATTGCTACGGGCTGGCGATGACGATAGGCTACTACCTTAATAAGCAAGGGTGACACCTTGCCGAAACGGCTGGTAGGTTAATATCGGCATCGTCTCCGTCTCGTTAAAACCTTGGCAGGTCTTCAAGTACGTTCGAAGCACGTCGCCATTAAGTTGGTGGTGCAGGCTCAGTTGAGACGACTCCTGACTAACGCTGTATTCTGGCTCTGAACACAGACTCCCATAAGGACCTGTGTCAACCCACGCGTGGCCTCCCTGCTTCTGCAAAGATAACCACGGGAATTGAAGACGGCGACTGCACATCGTGCGGAGATAGCGGCTTGAAGCGGAGACCCAATAGAACAAATGAGCAACAAAATAAAAACAACAAAGGAAGATAAAAGTAGAGAAAGCGAGAAAGAAAGGGGCGATGAAGCGGTGTTCAAGAAGAGCACTAAAGTGCTGAGATCGCCGGTTTTAACAACCCCCGCTAAAGCGACCTTGTCGGTAATGCCCACACAAGGCACCGAATCGGCGGAAAAGACAAAGGCAGCGAAAGCACAGCTGCGCAATAACCCCAGCCAGTCCACACCTGCTACTGCAAGGGAAAAAGCGTCGGTCAGCTCACCCAATGTCGTTGCACAGCGCGCTGTTGGGAAGGAGAAACGTGCGACTCCGCCAAGAGGCTCACTCTCATACACAAGCCTCGAAGGGAAGAGCCAAGACGAACTGCTGGAGTATGCGGTATCAGTGCTGCGCGAGATGCAGGAAACCGCTCTCAAGCAGAAGACCGTGTCCAAGGACATAAAAACCGGTATGGCTCTTCTCGAGGAAGCGTTAAGCTGCATGGGATCGTTAAGGGCCCAAAAGGTAGATGAGAGCAGAGAATCGGGCCGAAAAAGCAAGAGGGCACGAACGAGCTCAGATTCCCACTCGGAGGACTTGGAAGCCAAAAAGAAACGAGATGAAAGAACAAATACGCTTTCACAAGGTGAGTCTTGGTCCAACGTAGCGCGCCGGAGGCTGAAACAGCGGGCCCAGCCAGCCAAGCAGGCAACCCCCGTCCAAGCTCCTAAAGCTCAAAAACGGGCGAGAAAGAGGAGACAAGCAGCAACTTTTGTGGTAAAACCTGTGGAAGGCAAAAGCTATGCCCAGGTACTAGTGGCCATACGCGGCCAGCTCCGCCCTAATGACACAGGTACGGTGGTACGGTCAGTACGAAAAACCAAATCTGGTAACGTACTGATTGAAACGGCGCGCTGCAGTGACCAGACGGCCTTCAGAGCAGCTATAGGTAGTGCAGTAGGAGAGGTCGGTGAAGCACAACAGCTCTCCAAGCAGATGAAGTTGGAAGTACTTGGCATGGACTGTCTCACAACTGAAACAGAAATCCAAGACGCAATAAGGAGGGAGGTCGGAAAAGAAGAAATCACTAGACCTCTCCGGGTCTCTGTGTTCGCAGCAAACCAAAGAGAACAGAAAATGGCGGTCGTCGAAGTGGACGAGAATATTGGCAACGCCCTACTCAAAAAAGGTAAAATTCCGATCGGATGGATACAGTGCCGAATCAGACAGCGAGCAGAAGTACAACGCTGCTTTAGGTGTCTCGGCTACGGACACCGGAAGGCAGAATGCAAGGGTCCAGACAGGAGTAACGCCTGCTGGAAGTGTGGGCAAAGCGGCCACAAAGCTTCGGCCTGTACCGCAGCTCCAAAATGTTACCTGTGTAATACACAGAAGCTCGATCATGTCCCTGGATCTGGAGCATGCAGCATTTTCAGAGCGGCACTCGCTGTTGCAAAGGCCAAAGTCTCAATTCAATAGTGATTAGTTTTATCCAAGGCAACCTAAACCGGAGCAGACTTGCTGATGAGCTACTACAACAGTTGGTCTTAGACCATAAAGCTAACAGCGTTATCATCAGCGAACCCTATAGAGCCCGAAATGATTGGCATATAGACAACACCGGCACCGCCGCAATCTGGATGACAGATGCAAACGCCAATATTGTGAACCGTGTTGCCGGACAAGGCTACGTCCGCCTAACTACGAATAATACCACAATAGTAAGCTGCTACTTGTCCCCGAATGATCCCATTCAAACGTTCAGGGAGAAGCTTGAACTTATTGAAGACGACCTGAGGGACTTAACTAGTAACCTGGTTGTGGCGGGAGACTTTAACGCAAGAGCCGTCGAATGGGGAATGCCGCAGACTAACACCCGTGGAAGGTTAGTCCTTGAGATGGCAGCCAGGCTCGGTTTGAACGTGCTTAACACTGGTACGACCCCTACATACCGACGGCCAGGCTTTGGATACTCGATCCCCGATGTAACACTAGTGTCAGAAAGCCTGCTCCTGACCGCTGCTGGATGGAGAGTCATAGAGGATCTGACTGGCAGCGATCACAACTACATCACTTTCCACCTAAACGATCCCGGTCAGAGGCAGATTCCGAACGGGCCACGCAGAACAAAAGCATGGGACGCATCCAAGGTCGACTCTGCCACGTTCTCCGCATCAGTACTGGGGGATGCCCGACGGATAATCAACAACTCCAGTCCGACGGAAGAGACGGTTGAAAAGACAATGAGCTGTCTTCGCCACGCTTGCAACCTCTCTATGCCACGGAGGGGAGTGTGGAGGGGTAAAAAGCAGGTATACTGGTGGAATAGCGAAATCGCGGAGCTGCGGAAAATATGCCACAGGATGCGAAGGCTAGCAACTCGCGCGCGCGGCAGGCCTGAGGCTCTAGAAAAGTCGGAAGCGTACAAAGGAGCGAAGAAAGCTCTTAGTGCTGCCATTAAGCAAAGCAAGCTTAAGTGCTGGAAAGCGCTTTGCGAGGAAGTGGATCGAGACCCATGGGGGCAGGGATATAAGATAGTAATGAAGAAGTTCCGTCCGCCAAACCAGCTGATGGACGAGAACCAAATAAGGAACATTGTGGATGGCCTGTTTCCCACCCAACTGCCTAGGGAGGGCGGGTACGTTACCCATGAAGATCGCAACGTGGAACCATTCCAAGAAGAAGAGCTTAAAACTGCCGTGCGAACTATGAAACCTAGGAAAGCATCTGGGCCCGACGGAATACCCGCGGAGGCAATTAGACTAGCTGCAAACGACTGCCCAGAACTTATGTTGCACATGTACAACAAATGTCTCGAAGAAAGAATTTTCCCCACCATATGGAAGACAGCACGACTGGTTCTCATTCCAAAAGGGAAAGGAGATCCCAACTCTCCATCATCCTACCGTCCCCTATGTATGTTGGACACAGCAGGGAAATTGATGGAGAGTCTCCTGAAGCAACGCCTCACCAGAACGTTACAGGACGCCGGAGGACTGTCGCCCAGACAGCATGGTTTTCGGAGGGGGCACTCTACAATAGATGCCATAGCAGAAGTTATAGACGCAGTCAAGAAAGCCGAGACAGCGTGCCACAGAGCAAGACCTATAGTGTTGCTGGTCACGCTGGACGTCAAAAACGCTTTTAACTCAGCTAGGTGGGAGGACATGCTTGAGGCACTAGAAAGCACTTTCAAAGTACCGCAATATTTGTTAGAAATTTTAAGGGACTACCTAAGAGAGAGGTATCTAATATATGAAAGTACTCACGGTCAAAAAAGGGTAAAAATAACAGGTGGAGCAGCCCAGGGTTCGGTACTAGGTCCCGATCTCTGGAATATAACTTACGACAGTCTTCTTCGATTAGACATGCCAGAAAGCACCTTCCTCGTTGCATTTGCAGACGACGTGGCAGCTGTGATAACAGCACCAAGCTGCGAGCTGGCACAGCTAAAATTAAACCAGGTCATGCGTAATGTAAATAGGTGGATGGCTGAGCACGGTCTCCAGTTAGCAACAGCCAAAACGGAGATCGTCATCCTCACAAAGAGACGTATTCCCACTACCAGGAACATGATGGTTGGGGACCAGCCAATAGAAACACTCGCTTCAACGAAATATCTGGGAGTGAGGTTAGACAGCAAACTCAACTTCTCGGATCACATACGAGGGACCTGCGAAAGAGCTGCGCGCATAATAGCGCAGTTGAGTAGATTAATGGCAAACACAGGTGGCCCAAAGCCATGCACAAGGAAGTTGCTTGCATCAGCCTCGGATTCTATACTCTTATATGGTGCAGAAATCTGGGCGGACGCAATGAAATACCGGAAGAACCGAGTCGCCCTCACCTCGGTCCAACGCAGAGGGGCGCTGCGAATATCTTCGGCTTACCGCACGGTATCAGCTGAAGCTGTCCTGGTCGTTGCGGGAACCATACCGATATATCTTCTCGTTGAGGAAAGAAAAACAATATATGACAACGGATCGCAAGCAAGTAGAGCTGCTGTTGCCATGCAGGCGCGAGAAGAATCGATCCGACGTTGGCAAGACCAGTGGAGCAACAGCATCGTAGGAAAGTGGACTAGGGAACTAATCCCTGAACTTGATCCATGGTTGAAGCGACCGCACGGAGAGGTAGACTTTTACCTGACCCAGTTTCTAACGGGACATGGTTACTTCCGCAAATACCTACACAGAATGGGTAAGGTTGATAGCCCGAGCTGTCTGTACTGTGGGGAAATAGACGATGTACGCCACACCTTCTTCGAATGCAGGCACTTCTCCCATCAGCGAAGGAGGGTAGAAGAGGTACTTGGCGACCTATCCCCGGGCAGTGTCATTAATAACATGACCTGTCGAAGAGACAGATGGGATACGGTCAGCACATATGTGAGGCATATACTTACCAGTAAACGAGAAGACGGATGCCTAGCCCATTAGCGTGAGAGTAGCCATAGAGCTCACGTAGCGCGCACCCGTACCCGAAGTAATGCTAAACGCGGTCCCAGGTACGGGGATTTGCGCGGGCCGTGGGAGGTTAGGTTTTAGTGGGTAGGCCTTCATGGAAGAAGGGAGTCCTACACTCGGAGAGTCTCGCAGTGAGGCTTAAATATCCCGGTCAGTGCATAAAGCATTTCCTCCTTCCACGAAACACAAAAAAAAAAAAAAAAAAAAAAAAAAAAAAAAAAGGCAGGTTTTTATTTTTCATAAAAAGTATATAAAAAATAATAAAACTTTTTTTTCACAAAAGTTATATTATTTTGTGTAAACTGCAAAAACATATATATATATATATCCACATATATACTTGAATATTGCGGAAATTTTCTTACCGTTGGTTTTACTGCAACTTTTTTGCAACCAAAAATTGGTAGAAAATATTCCGCTATACCAATAGGCAAAATCCGCCAATTATATATATATATATATATGTATACATATTTCTAGTGGTATTTAACCAACAAAAAATTGCAGTTTACTTGCCTACTCAAATCCACTGTGCAAGAACAACATCGGCAAAATCTTCTACAGCTGAGTTTACCCCGTTGTTCGCACAGAGCGTTGAACTTGTCGATACAGTTCAACTTCTTCCAAGTGATTTTTTCTTGCTTGCCAGCATATACAAAAATCGTAATATTCATACGTACATACTTACATACATGTACAAATAATTTCAAGTTGCTTTTCCAGCATTCATACTTTGAGAACATCATACGTGTTTACTCACACGTTCAAGTCACTCTTCCAGCGACATTCTCCGAGCACATATAGCTACATTAGCAACGAGAGCTGTGTACTGCTGATCAAATTTCTCAACCTCTCTCATATTTGCAATTTTTTCATCTTTCTTTGCTGCACTCTCCCAACAGTGCAATCAAGCGCACTCAGCTTCACAAAGACACGCGACATTAAAGCGACGAAGAAGCGAATCAAAACAAACTCTTCTGTTTGTAAACATAAACAGAGAAGCTCATCTGATTCACGTGCATACGTTCGCACAAACAAACATATATATATACGTTTGTATATTGCGGACGTACGTTTGTACTTATTCTGTCGTACACAACTAAGTTTGAGATATTTTCGTCCCTATAGGAACTTTCAAAAAAATATCCATACAAACTTAAAGTACATATTATTATTTTCTAATATATACATACCTATATATACCAGTAATTTACAAATACACGTTTATTTCCACACGTATATTTACACGTATATATAAGTGAAAAGTGTTTGTGATTTTTTTTTAATTTTATACCTTTTGTTTTTACAAAACAATATACATCCTTTTAAATTCCGAATTTCGCGGATTTAAATAATTTAAGGAACGTCCCGTTGTCCGTGCTTGACTCTATTGTTCAAAAAAAAAAACACAAACACCGCCACCAATTTAAATCCCCTTTTCTAAATTTCTGTGGCACGAAGAGTTTTCCATCTTCGAATTTTGCGAACGTTCTCTGAGCGGACAAATATTTTATTCGGTTTTGAAAACCCAAAAGTTTGCATAAAATGCCTCTCAGTCCCCCAAAAATGTCCGAAACCGGGACAAAACCAAAAGGTGGCCCAAAGGAAGAAACGGCCAAGGAAAGGTCAACATCCCCTCGCCGGAAATCCAAATCAGTTGACCCATCCGCGCAAAAGTTCATAGCGGAAAGTGACAATCTGATGAGATACTGTGCAAAATTCAACGAAGCACCGATTCAGGATCACACTGAATCGTATCTCATGATAAAGGACAAATCACTAGATGATTATTGGGCACGACTCCAATCGGTTTACGATCTGGTTTTTTCGAAACCAGACGAAAGTTTCCCTGAAGACTTCAAGAGTTCAGTGCAAGGCAAACAATGCGCCTGCCTTGATACGTATGAAGTGACTAAAGCAAAAATTGCCGATCAACTTTCATTGATCAAAATGATGGCAACGCCGAGTCCACCACTCCGCGTGGAACAACCCCCGGCTGAGGCAAATATTTACCTCAAGGTCCCAGCCTGCGACACGGAGACCTTCTATGGTGGCTATGAAGAATGGCCCGCTTTTCGTGACATGTTCACAGCGGTGTACATTAACCACCCAAGGCTCTCCCGTGCTCAGAAATTGTACCATCTCCGGTACAAACCGCAAGGCAAAGCCGGCTCCATCGTCAAAAAATATGCGTTGAGCGATGATAACTTTGACCTTGCCTGGGAAGCTTTACGGTCACGATACGAAAACAAGCGTATCTTGGTTGACAACCAGATAAAATCCTTACTGACTCTTGCCACTATTCCATCCGAAAATAGTGAGCAACTTCAGAAATTGCAAAATACAATAAACAACTGCCTATCCGTCCTTCACTCCCAAGGAGTTACGGCAGACAGTTGGGATCCGATTCTGGTGTACATTTGTTCATCAAAGATCCCAGAAACAACCCTGTCACTTTGGGAACAGTCTCTCTCTTCTCGAAGAGATCTACCCTCATGGTCACAAATGAACGACTTTCTCACCTCGAGATATGAAGTCGTTGAAAGGGTCAATAGGCTTCAACCAAGCAAACAAAAACCAGTCGCTCATCAAAATTCTACGCAAAACAGGTCCTTCAACAGGACGCAAACCCTTGTGGCAGAATCTAAAAAGGAAACTTGCCAATGTTGCAACTCCCCGCACCTTATTAGATTCTGTCCACGATTCAAACGAATGTCTGTGCAAAACCGGACACAATTCATAAAACAAGCTAAGCTGTGTACAAACTGCCTTAGCAGCACTCATATCATCAATGAGTGCACGAGCAAGTGGTCATGTTCGACATGTCATCAACGGCATCACACGCTGTTGCATGCGAGCCCACAAGCTCAACGTTCCACCCCGCGAACGAATGCACCAAACGTGCAGCACACAACTGCTGAGTCAACATCTCCCGTTCGACAAACGCAGAATAGCTCCGATTCTGGCGAGCTACCGTGTTGTTCAAAACACGCACCGGTTCAATCATTGCATGCAGCCAATGATAACCAAATTCTCCTTCCTACTGCTATGGTCGCATTCGAACACGAAGGGGAATTATTTCAACTGAGAGCCCTTATTGATCAAGGCTCGGAAAGAACTTTCATTTCCTCGAAAGTGCAAAAACGGTTGAAAATTCCATTCCAACATTCAAAGTTCGAAATCTCTGGCATGGGTGGACAAGTCGTACAAAAGTCCTCCAAGCTTTGTCCTTTGACACTGGTTGCATCCAAGGCCATGAAAAGGATAAAGGCTCATGCCATTGTGTTGCCGCAACTGACAAAAAATCTACCAACATCCACCATTAGTCGCAAAATCAGGCAGCAGTTGAAACTCCTTGAGCTCGCTGATCCCAGTTGCCACATACCGGGTCAGACTGACATGGTCATTGGCAGCGACATACTTCAACAAATTCTGCTGGAAGGTATAAAAAAGGTGTGCGGTAGCATACTTGCGCAACAAACCATTTTTGGTTGGATTCTCAGTGGTCCAATAACTGAAAATGTTGTGTCATTCTCGACACAAGTCGGAGCGTCAAACGAGACACTCAGTTCTCAACTGAGAAAATTTTGGGAAGAGGAGGAAATTCCACAACCTCCACAGATATCCCCCGAGGATCAAGCGTGTGAGCAGATATATGCAACAACCACGACACGTGCACCAAACGGTCGATACATTGTGCGACTTCCATTCAAGGAAGAGTTTCCTGAAAAACTCTCCCTCGGCAAATCCCGCCCGGCTGCTCTGCAGCAGTTTTTCAGCATGGAGCGATCGCTTCAGAAAAAGGGGGAGTTAGGTACAATGTACAACAATATGTTGCAAGAATATCTCGACCTTGATCACATGGAATCTGCCGACCCATGCGAAATAACTTCGAATGGCAAGGTCTTCTCATTCTACTTGCCACATCATGCGGTAGTCAAACCAGATAAGGTCACCATCAAAGTTCGTGTGGTTTTCAACGCCTCTAAAAAATCTGGGTCAGGAAAATCCCTGAATGACGTGCTATACACTGGTCCAACTCTCCAACCAGATCTCATGCTACTAATTCAACAGTGGCGCATGCATAAGTATGTGTTCAATGGAGACATTGAAAAAATGTACCGTCAGATCCTTATACACGAGGACGACAAAGATTTTCAGCGAATCCTATTTCGCAAATCGGCCAACTCCAATGTTAGCGATTTCAATCTAAAAACGGTTACATTCGGCGTCAATTGTGCACCATATCTCGCTATCCGTACGTTGCATCAACTATCCGATGACACGAAAGCAACACTCCCGTTGGCTGCAACAATTCTCAAGACGCAAACATATGTCGACGACATCCTATCCGGAAGTCATACCATCGATAACGCCACTGAATCACTCGTTCAAGTGATAAGCGCCCTAAAATCAGCTGGTTTCATACTAAAGAAACTAACGGCTAATCACCCGGCCATATTAGAACAGTTTCCGAAGGAGGATCTTCTAGACTCAAACTTCTTGAAATTCGAGAGCACTTCCAATACCAAAACTCTTGGCATTCGATGGAACGCGCTCACGGACAAATTTTCATACACCATTCTGCCGGAACGCACCCAAAATGCGGTCACAAAGCGACAAATTTTATCTTCTGTTGCAAAACTGTTTGACCCGGCAGGATGGCTGTCGCCAGTTATGATCCAGGCCAAGATGCTTCTCCAAGAAATCTGGCTGGATGGCAGCGATTGGGATGAAAGCGCCAAACCCGCAACATTATCAAAATGGCAACATTTCGCAGAAAATCTGCCAGCCATTTGCCACATCGAAATCCCTCGATGGGTTAATGTCGTTCCAGGGCAAGACACCCAAATCCACGGGTTCTGTGATGCCTCGGAAAAAGCATATTGCGCAGCGATTTACATCCGCACACATGTGGGCAACAAAATAAAATCTTCTCTTTTGGTTGCGAAAGGCAAAGTTGCCCCCATAAAAACTGTAAGCTTACCCCGCTTAGAGCTATGTGGTGCAGTCCTACTCGCAAAACTGGCTCCAACTGTTCGAAAACAGCTCGACTTTCAAGCATGCAACATATTCTTATGGTCAGATTCTGAGATTGTACTAGCCTGGCTAGAGAAATCTCCATCGACCTGGAAGACTTATGTGGCCAACCGTACCTCTCAAATTCGAGAATATCTTCCCAGCGGCACCTGGCGCCATGTATCTAGCCAAGACAACCCTGCTGATCTTGGCACACGTGGTTGCAAGCCGCATGATTTGATAGGCTCTTCACTTTGGTGGCACGGACCATAATGGCTTTCTTGCCACGTTTCGGCATGGCCAAAGCCGAAAGCAGGTAGTGCTTCTCCACCCGAGAAACGCAAGGTCGAAGCATATCACGCACTCGAGGAAGAGGACGATATTCTCCAACGCTTCTCCTCATACTCTCCAGCTCTCCGTGTGATTGCATACGTGTTCCGCTTTGCGAACAATGCCTGCAGCAAATCCAAATCGGTGGCAACACATAATCCCCATCTGACGTACAAAGAGTTGCAACATGTGAAAACGCGGCTTGTAGCAATGGCACAATCTCGCCATTTCGGGGCGGAAAAGAGCGCCTTACAAAACAATATGCCAATAAGCAAAAAGAGTTCCCTTCTGGCTCTTGACCCATTTCTGGATGGATACGGGCTCATACGTATCGGTGGAAGATTGGAACATTCTACAATGCAGTACAACGAGAAGCATCCAGTAATCCTTCCTCTGGATTCAAGGCTCTGCCAGTTGTATCTGGAGTTTTTACACCGCATGCTTCTTCATGCAGAAATGCGGTTAATGCTCCAAATGGTGAGGCAAGAGTACTACGTACCAAAACTAAAGCCTCTTATAAAGAAATGCATTTTTCAGTGCAAATCTTGCACGCTTTTCAAACAGAAAACGCGCACGCAAATAATGGCAGCTCTACCACCTGAGCGCTGCAATTTCTCACTCCCCTTTTCCACAACAGGAGTAGACTTTGCAGGTCCATTCCAAATAAAAGCATAGGTTCTGAGGTCGACCACTATCATAAAAGGGTACGTGGCTGTATTCGTCTGTTTTTCCACAAAGGCAGTACATCTCGAGCTATGCTCGGACCTTACTACTGAAGCCTTTCGCGCAGCATTCGCCCGATTCGTTGGCAGACGAGGTTATCCCTTAAAAATAATGAGCGACAATGGTAAAACGTTCATTGGCGCTCAGCGCGCACTCGAACGCGACTTCGTTAAATTTCTTAACGAATGCTCTGCGGACATTGTGCAAAAATATGCCCCCCAGGGAATAAACTGGCAGTATATTCCACCCAGCGCTCCTCATATGGGCGGCTTGTGGGAATCCGCAGTAAAAAGTTTTAAAACCCACTTCAAAAAAACCGCTGCATCCCACAAGTTTACATTAGAAGAATTCACGACGCTGCTGGTGCGTATTGAAGCAGTTCTCAATTCAAGGCCTCTAACCTCACTATCCCAGGACCCAACTGACTTCACAGCGCTCACTCCGGGTCACTTCCTTCGAGGTGCCCCGCTATTAGCCATTCCTGAGCCAAACGCGGAAGACCTCTCCTGGATAAATCGATGGGAAAAACTCAAATCGCTTCATCTCCAATTCAGTCGACGCTGGAAAGAGGATTATCTGAAGGACCTTCAGAAGCGCTATAAATGGCAAACGCCACAGCGAAATCCTCAACCAGGCGACCTTGTCGTAATTAAAGAAGATTCGCTCCCACCCACCGAGTGGCGTCTGGGACGAATCGAGAACGTTCGCCACGGACCTGACAACCATGTTCGGGTTGTAGAGGTTCGCACCCAAAATGGGCTTGTCATGCGCCCCTTAGTTAAACTGTGCTTTCTTCCAATGGAGTACTCTTCGAGCACAGCGCTCTAACTTATATACGTTTCCCCTGTATAATTAAATTTCCGTATCATCCGCTGTATCCAACTACTACTCGTTTCTCTCTCTGCTCTTGTACTTTCAGGACGACACCATCATGGCATCTCGACCAGCATGCCCACTGGCTCCCACAGCAGAAACCGATAACTGCCTCCAGTGTCGGCTCTGCCACCGCTACCACGCGCTGCGGACCTGCCCGGCTTTCAAGGCGATGCGGCCACCGCAGCGTGCTACAGTGGCCAGGGCACAGGGCTATTGTTTCAATTGTCTGGCACTCACGCGCACCACGGGGGAATGCGACTCCCGAAGGTCGTGCAAAATTTGCGGCCTGGCACATCACACCCTCCTACACGAGAGGCCAAAAGGCCGACGTGGGCAGCGCAAAGCCCCTCCACAGAAAACCCCCCAAGCACCCCGCAAGCCGAAACCCAAGCCGAAGAAGGAAAAAGAGAGGACACCGACCTGCGCCTGCAGCGCCCAAAAGGCGCATCCTGCATTTAAAACAGCGGCAACCCCCAAACTCGCAAAGACGGCCAAGCGCACGATCGCGCGCACCCCTCAAGGCCTGCAAACGGCGCAATGCCAACGGCGCAATACGAATCGCGCCTTAGATACTACAATCCGCGCTCTGCAGGAACTGCAGAAGGTGCTTACTGGCACCTCCCTGCAGGGCGGGCAGGATGTTTAAGCCGCTTCCTTCATAATTTATACGGCGGCGAAATCCTTATGCGCAGCCGTGCGCGGCGAATGGAAATGCGCCAACGCGCATACACTACCATCGTCAACAATTATATATGGCATTCGTCAGTCAAGAATTATTACTCGGCAACCGCGGACGCGCTCCTACTACAAAGTCGTGTATATATATGTACATATTTAAATACTTTGATTTTTTCCAAGTTTGAAGAAAGTGAATAGGAAAGAAATAAAAATAATATTGAATAACAAAATAAAATTTTGAATTTGTAACGTTTATAAAAAAAACCAATAAATCTTTTTATTTCGGATTTGAGTGTAGCGAAGAGAGACCAAGTGAAAGTTATTCAACTGTTTAAAGGTTGTCAAACGTTGTTTCTCGTTGTATATCCTTTAATTCTAGAGTTAAATTGATAAATAACGTGTACGAATTTGTTTAACGCATTTGTTTTGGTTACTCGACGGCTCCTTTCTCGTGTAGCCTACATATTGCGTTTTTTTTTTTTAATTTGCTTACCGGGCTAAAGGTTAGCATGCTAAGTCGTTTTGTTCAACAAATTTGAGTAGATAACTCAGCAGTTGTTTCCATCAGAGCGATAATTTTTGAGATAGTTATTAAAACTATTTAAAGGTTGTCAAACGTTGTTTCTCGTTGTATATCCTTTAATTCTAGAGTTAAATTGATAAATAACGTGTACGAATTTGTTTAACGCATTTGTTTTGGTTACTCGACGGCTCCTTTCTCGTGTAGCCTACATATTGCGTTTTTTTTTTTTTAATTTGCTTACCGGGCTAAAGGTTAGCATGCTAAGTCGTTTTGTTCAACAAATTTGAGTTGATAACTCAGCAGTTGTTTCCATCAGAGCGATAATTTTTGAGATAGTTATTAAAACTGTTTAAAGGTTGTCAAACGTTGTTTCTCGTTGTATGTCCGTTAATTCTAGAGTTAAATTGATAAATAACGTGTACGAATTTGTTTAACGCATTTGTTTTGGTTACTCGACGTCTCCGTTCTCGTGTAGCCTACATATTGCGTTTTTTTTTAATTTGCTTACCGGGCTAAAGGTTAGCATGTTTAAAATAAATTTGAGTAGATAACTCAGCAGTTGTTTGCATCAGAGCGACAATTTTTGAGATAGTTATTAAAACTGTTTAAAGGTTGTCAAACGTTGTTTCTCGTTGTATATCCTTTAATTCTAGAGTTAAATTGATAAATACCGTGTACGAATTTGTTTAACGCATTTGTTTTGGTTACTCGACGTCTCCGTTCTCGTGTAGCCTACATATTGCGTTTTTTTTTTAATTTGCTTACCGGGCTAAAGGTTAGCATGTTTAAAATACGTAAGTCGTTTTGTTCAACAAATTTGAGTAGATAACTCAGCAGTTGTTTGCATCAGAGCGACAATTTTTGAGATAGTTATTAAAACTGTTTAAAGGTTGTCAAACGTTGTTTCTCGTTGTATATCCTTTAATTCTAGAGTTAAATTGATAAATACCGTGTACGAATTTGTTTAACGCATTTGTTTTGGTTACTCGACGTCTCCGTTCTCGTGTAGCCTACATATTGCGTTTTTTTTTTAATTTGCTTACCGGGCTAAAGGTTAGCATGCTTAAAATACGCAAGTCGTTTTGTTCAACAAATTTGAGTAGATAACTCAGCAGTTGTTTGCATCAGAGCGACAATTTTTGAGATAGTTATTAAAACTGTTTAAAGGTTGTCAAACGTTGTTTCTCGTTGTATATCCTTTAATTCTAGAGTTAAATTAATAAATAGCGTGTACGAATTTGTTTAACGCATTTGTTTTGGTTACTCGACGTCTCCGTTCTCGTGTAGCCTACATATTGCGTTTTTTTTTTAATTTGCTTACCGGGCTAAAGGTTAGCATGCTTAAAATACGTAAGTCGTTTTGTTCAACAAATTTGAGTAGATAACTCAGCAGTTGTTTGCATCAGAGCGACAATTTTTGAGATAGTTATTAAAACTGTTTAAAGGTTGTCAAACGTTGTTTCTCGTTGTATATCCTTTAATTCTAGAGTTAAATTGATAAATAACGTGTACGAATTTGTTTAACGCATTTGTTTTGGTTACTCGACGTCTCCGTTCTCGTGTAGCCTACATATTGCGTTTTTTTTTTAATTTGCTTACCGGGCTAAAGGTTAGCATGTTTAAAATACGTAAGTCGTTTTGTTCAACAAATTTGAGTAGATAACTCAGCAGTTGTTTGCATCAGAGCGACAATTTTTGAGATAGTTATTAAAACTGTTTAAAGGTTGTCAAACGTTGTTTATCGTTGTATATCCTTTAATTCTAGAGTTAAATTGATAAATAACGTGTACGAATTTGTTTAACGCATTTGTTTTGGTTACTCGACGTCTCCGTTCTCGTGTAGCCTACATATTGCGTTTTTTTTTTATTTGCTTACCGGACTCAAGGTTAGCATGCTTAAAATACGTAAGTCGTTTTGTTCAACAAATTTAAGTAGATAACTCATCAGTTGTTTGCATCAGAGTGACAATTTTTGAGATAATTATTAAAACTGTTTAAAGGTCGTCAAACGTTGTTTCTCGTTGTATATCCTTTAATTCTAGAGTTAAATTGATAAATAACGTGTACGAATTTGTTTAACGCATTTGTTTTGGTTACTCGACGTCTCCGTTCTCGTGTAGCCTACATATTGCTTTTTTTTTTTTAATTTGCTTACCGGGCTAAAGGTTAGCATGCTTAAAATACGTAAGTCGTTTTGTTCAACAAATTTGAGTAGATAACTCAGCAGTTGTTTCCATCAGAGCGACAATTTTTGAGATAGTTATTAAAACTGTTTAAAGGTTGTCAAACGATGTTTCTCGTTGTATATCCTTTAATTCTAGAGTTAAATTGATAAATAACGTGTACGAATTTGTTTAACCCATTTGTTTTGGTTACTCGACGGCTCCGTTCTCGTGTAGCCTACATATTGCGTTTTTTTTTAATTTGCTTACCGGGCTAAAGGTTAGCATGCTTAAAATACGTAGGTCGTTTTGTTCAACAAATTTAAGTAGATAACTCATCAGTTGTTTGCATCAGAGCGACAATTTTTGAGATAGTTATTAAAACTGTTTAAAGGTTATCAAACGTTGTTTCTCGTTGTATATCCTTTAATTCTAGAGTTAAATTGATAAATAACGTGTACGAATTTGTTTAACGCATTTGTTTTGGTTACTCGATGTCTCCGTTCTCGTGTAGCCTAGATATTGCGTTTTTTTTTTTAATTTGCTTACCGGGCTAAAGGTTAGCATGCTTAAAATACGTAAGTCGTTTTGTTCAACAAATTTGAGTAGATAACTCAGAAGTTGTTTGCATCAGAGCGACAATTTTTGAGATAGTTATTAAAACTGTTTAAAGGTTGTCAAACGGTTTCTCGTTGTATATCCTTTAATTCTAGAGTTAAATTGATAAATAATGTGTACGAATTTGTTTAACGCATTTGTTTTGGTTACTCGACGTCTCTGTTCTCGTGTAGCCTACATATTGCGTTTTTTTTTTAATTTGCTTACCGGGCTAAAGGTTAGCATGCTTAAAATACGTAAGTCGTTTTGTTCAACAAATTTAAGTAGATAACTCATCAGTTGTTTGCACCAGAGCGACAATTTTTGAGATAGTTATTAAAACTGTTTAAAGGTTGTCAAACGTTGTTTCTCGTTGTATATCCTTTAATTCTAGAGTTAAATTGATAAATAACGTGTACGAATTTGTTTAACGCATTTGTTTTGGTTACTCGACGTCTCCGTTCTCGTGTAGCCTACATATTGCGTTTTTTTTTTAATTTGCTTACCGGGCTAAAGGTTAGCATGCTTAAAATACGTAAGTCGTTTTGTTCAACAAATTTTACTAGATAACTCAGCAGTTGTTTCCATCAGAGCGACAATTTTTGAGATAGTTATTAAAACTGTTTAAAGGTTGTCAAACGTTGTTTCTCTTTGTATATCCTTTAATTCTAGAGTTAAATTGATAAATAACGTGTACGAATTTGTTTAACGCATTTGTTTTGGTTACTCGACGTCTCCGTTCTCGTGTAGCCTACATATTGCGTTTTTTTTTTAATTTGCTTACCGGGCTAAAGGTTAGCATGCTTAAAATACGTAAGTCGTTTTTTTCAACAAATTTAAGTAGATAACTCATCAGTTGTTTGCATCAGAGCGAAAATTTTTGAGATAGTTATTAAAACTGTTTAAAGGTTGTCAAACGTTGTTTCTCGTTGTATATCCTTTAATTCTAGAGTTAAATTGATAAATAACGTGTACGAATTTGTTTAACGCATTTGCTTTTGTTACTCGACGTCTCCGTTCTCGTGTAGCCTACATATTGCGTTTTTTTTTTTTTAATTTGCTTACCGGGCTAAAGGTTAGCATGCTTAAAATACGTAAGTCGTTTTGTTCAACAAATTTGAGTAGATAACTCAGCAGTTGTTTGCATCAGAGCGACAATTTTTGAGATAGTTATTAAAACTGTTTAAAGGTTGTCAAACGTTGTTTCTCGTTGTATATCCTTTAATTCTAGAGTTAAATTGATAAATACCGTGTACGAATTTGTTTAACGTATTTGTTTTGGTTACTCGACGTCTCCGTTCTCGTGTAGCCTACATATTGCGTTTTTTTTATTTGCTTACCGGGCTAAAGGTTAGCATGCTTAAAATACGTAAGTCGTTTTGTTCAACAAATTTGAGTAGATAACTCAGCAGTTGTTTGCATCAGAGCGACAATTTTTGAGATAGTTATTAAAACTGTTTAAAGGTTGTCAAACGTTGTTTCTCGTTGTATATCCTTTAATTCTAGAGTTAAATTGATAAATAACGTGTACGAATTTGTTTAACGCATTTGTTTTGGTTACTCGACGTCTCCGTTCTCGTGTAGCCTACATATTGCGTTTTTTTTTTAATTTGCTTACCGGGCTAAAGGTTAACATGCTTAAAATACGTAAGTCGTTTTGTTCAACAAATTTAAGTAGATAACTCATCAGTTGTTTGCATCAGAGCGACAATTTTTGAGATAGTTATTAAAACTGTTTAAAGGTTGTCAAACGTTGTTTCTCGTTGTATATCCTTTAATTCTAGAGTTAAATTGATAAATAACGTGTACGAATTTGTTTAACGCATTTGTTTTGGTTACTCGACGTCTCCGTTCTCGTGTAGCCTATATATTGCGTTTTTTTTTTTAATTTGCTTACCGGGCTAAAGGTTAGCATGCTTAAAATACGTAAGTCGTTTTGTTCAACAAATTTAAGTAGATAACTCATCAGTTGTTTGCATCAGAGCGACAATTTTTGAGATAGTTATTAAAACTGTTTAAAGGTTGTCAAACGTTGTTTCTCGTTGTATGTCCTTTAATTCTAGAGTTAAATTGATAAATAACGTGTACGAATTTGTTTAACGCATTTGTTTGGTTACTCGACGTCTCCGTTCTCGTGTAGCCTACATATTGCGTTTTTATTTTTATTGCTAACCTTTAGCCTGGTAAGCAAATTAAAAAAAACGCAATATGTAAGCTACACGAGAACGGAGCCGTCGAGTAACCAAACCAAATGGGTTAAACAAATTCGTACACGGTATTTATCAATTTAACTCTAGAAATAAAGGATATACAACGAGAAACAACGTTTGACAACCTCTAAACAGTTTTAATAACTATCTCAAAAATTGTCGCTCTGATGCAAATAACTGCTGAGTTATCTACTCAAATTTGTTGAACAAAACGACTTACGTATTTTAAGCATGCTAACCTTTAGCCTGGTAAGCAAATTAAAAAAAAAACGCAATATGTAGGCTACACGAGAACGGAGCCGTAGAGTAACCAAAACAAATGGGTTAAACAAATTCGTACACGGTATTTATCAATTTAACTCTAGAATTAAAGGATATACAACGAGAAACAACGTTTGACAACCTTTAAACAGTTTTAATAACTATCTCAAAAATTGTCGCTCTGATGCAAACAACTGCTAAGTTATCTACTCAAATTTGTTGAACAAAACGACTTACGTATTTTAAGCATGCTAACCTTTAGCCTGGTAAGCAAATTAAAAAAAAAACGCAATATGTAGGCTACACGAGAACGGAGCCGTCGAGTAACCAAAACAAATGGGTTAAACAAATTCGTACACGGTATTTATCAATTTAACTCTAGAAATAAAGGATATACAACGAGAAACAACGTTTGACAACCTTTAAACAGTTTTAATAACTATCTCAAAAATTTTCGCTCTGATGCAAATAACTGCTGAGTTATCTACTCAAATTTGTTGAACAAAACGACTTACGTATTTTAAGCATGCTAACCTTTAGCCTGGTAAGCAAATTAAAAAAAAAACCCAATATGTAGGCTACACGAGAACGGAGCCATCGAGTCACCAAAACAAATGGGTTAAACAAATTCGTACACGGTATTTATCAATTTAACTATAGAAATAAAGGATATACAACGAGAAACAACGTTTGACAACCTTTAAACAGTTTTAATACTTATCTCAAAAATAGTCGCTCTGATGCAAACAACTGCTGAGTTATCTACTCAAATTTGTTGAACAAAACGACTTTTGTATTTTAAGCATGCTAACCTTTAGCCTGGTAAGCAAATTAAAAAAAAAAACGCAATATGTAGGCTACACGAGAACGGAACCATCGAGTAACCAAAACAAATGGGTTAAACAAATTCGTACACGGTATTTATCAATTTAACTCTAGAATTAAAGGATATACAACGAGAAACAACGTTTGACAACCTTTAAATAGTTTTAATAACTATCTCAAAAATTGTCGCTCTGATGCCAATAACTGCTGAGTTATCTACTCAAATTTGTTGAACAAAACGACTTACGTATTTTAAGCATGCTAACCTTTAGCCTGGTAAGCAAATTAAAAATAAATGCAATATGTAGGCTACACGAGAACGGAGCCGTCGAGTAAACAAAACAAATGGGTTAAACAAATTCGTACACGGTATTTATCAATTTAACTCTAGAATTAAAGGATATACCACGAGAAACAACGTTTGACAACCTTTAAATAGTTTTAATAACTATCTCAAAAAGTGTCGCTCTGATGCAAATAACTGCTCAGTTATCTACTCAAATTTGTTGAACAAACCGACTTACGTATTTTAAGCATGCTAACCTTTAGCCTGGTAAGCAAATTTAAAAAAAACGCAATATGTAGGCTACACGAGAACGGAGCCGTCGAGTAACCAAAACAAATGGGTTAAACAAATTCGTACACGGTATTTATCAATTTAACTCTAGAAATAAAGGATATACAACGAGAAACAACGTTTGACAACCTTTAAACAGTTTTAATAACTATCTCAAAAATTGTCGCTCTAATGCAAACAACTGCTGAGTTATCTACTCAAATTTGTTGAACAAAACGACTTACGTAAGCAAATTAAAAAAAAACGCAATATGTAGGCTACACGAGAACGGAGCTGTCGAGTAACCAAAACAAATGGGTTAAACAAATTCGTACACGGTATTTATCAATTTAACTCTAGAATTAAAGGATATACAACGAGAAACAACGTTTGACAACCTTTAAACAGTTTTAATAACTATCTCAAAAATTGTCGCTCTGACGCAAACAACTGCTGAGTTATCTACTCAAATTTGTTGAACAAAACGACTTACGTATTTTAAGCATGCTAACCTTTAGCCTGGTAAGCAAATTAAAAAAAAACCCAATATGTAGGCTACACGAGAACGGAGCCGTCGAGTAACCAAAATAAATGGGTTAAACAAATTCGTACACGGTATTTATCAATTTAACTATAGAATTAAAGGATATACAACGAGAAACAACGTTTGACAACCTTTAAATAGTTTTAACAACTATCACAAAAATTGTCGCTCTGATGCAAATAACTGCTGAGTTATCTACTCAAATTCGTTGAACAAAACGACTTACGTATTTTAAGCATGCTAACCTTTAGCCTGGTAAGCAAATTAAAAAAAAACGCAATATGTAGGCTACACGAGAACGGAGCCGTAGAGTAACTAAAACAAATGGGTTAAACAAATTCGTACACGGTATTTATCAATTTAACTATAGAAATAAAGGATATACAACGAGAAACAACGTTTGACAACCTTTAAATAGTTTTAATAACTATCTCAAAAATTGTCGCTCTGATGCAAATAACTGCTGAGTTATCTACTCAAATTTGTTGAACAAAACGGCTTACGTATTTTAAGCATGCTAACCTTTAGCCTGGTAAGCAAATTAAAAAAAAAACGCAATACGTAGGCTACACGAGAACGGAGCCGTCGAGTAACCAAAACAAATGGGTTAAACAAATTCGTACACGGTATTTATCAATTTAACTCTAGAATTAAAGGATATACAACGAGAAACATCGTTTGACAACCTTTACACAGTTTTAATAACTATCTCAAAAATTGTCGCTCTGATGCAAATAACTGCTGAGTTATCTACTCAAATTTGTTGAACAAAACGACTTACGTATTTTAAGCATGCTAACCTTTAGCCCGGTAAGCAAATTAAAAAAAAAACGCAATATGTAGGCTACACGAGAACGGAGCCGTCGAGTAACCAAAACAAATGGGTTAAACAAATTCGTACACGGCATTTATCAATTTAACTATAGAATTAAAGGATATACAACGAGAAACATCGTTTGACAACCTTTAAACAGTTTTAATAACTATCTCAAAAATTGTCGCTCTGATGCAAACAACTGCTGAGTTATCTACTCAAATTTGTGGAACAAAACGACTTACGTATTTTAAGCATGCTAACCTTTAGCCTGGTAAGGAAATTAAAAAAAAAAAAAAACGCAATATGTAGGCTACACGAAACGGAGCCGTCGAGTAACCAAAACAAATGGGTTAAACAAATTCGTACACGGTATTTATCAATTTAACTATAGAATTAAAGGATATACAACGAGAAACATAGTTTGACAACCTTTAAATAGTTTTAATAACTATCGCAAAAATTGTCGCTCTGATGCAAACAACTGCTGAGTTATCTACTCAAATTTGTTGAACAAAGCAACTTACGTATTTTAAGCATGCTAACCTTTAGCCTGGTAAGCAAATTAAAAAAAAAAACGCAATATGTAGGCTACACAAGAACGGAGCCGTCGAGTAACCAAAACAAATGGGTTAAACAAATTCGTACACGGTATTTATCAATTTAACTATAGAATTAAAGGATATACAACGAGAAACATAGTTTGACAACCTTTAAATAGTTTTAATAACTATCGCAAAAATTGTCGCTCTGATGCAAATAACTGCTCAGTTATCTACTCAAATTTGTTGAACAAACCGACTTACGTATTTTAAGCATGCTAACCTTTAGCCTGGTAAGCAAATTTAAAAAAAACGCAATATGTAGGCTACACGAGAACGGAGCCGTCGAGTAACCAAAACAAATGGGTTAAACAAATTCGTACACGGTATTTATCAATTTAACTCTAGAAATAAAGGATATACAACGAGAAACAACGTTTGACAACCTTTAAACAGTTTTAATAACTATCTCAAAAATTGTCGCTCTAATGCAAACAACTGCTGAGTTATCTACTCAAATTTGTTGAACAAAACGACTTACGTAAGCAAATTAAAAAAAAAACGCAATATGTAGGCTACACGAGAACGGAGCTGTCGAGTAACCAAAACAAATGGGTTAAACAAATTCGTACACGGTATTTATCAATTTAACTCTAGAATTAAAGGATATACAACGAGAAACAACGTTTGACAACCTTTAAACAGTTTTAATAACTATCTCAAAAATTGTCGCTCTGACGCAAACAACTGCTGAGTTATCTACTCAAATTTGTTGAACAAAACGACTTACGTATTTTAAGCATGCTAACCTTTAGCCTGGTAAGCAAATTAAAAAAAAACCCAATATGTAGGCTACACGAGAACGGAGCCGTCGAGTAACCAAAATAAATGGGTTAAACAAATTCGTACACGGTATTTATCAATTTAACTATAGAATTAAAGGATATACAACGAGAAACAACGTTTGACAACCTTTAAATAGTTTTAACAACTATCACAAAAATTGTCGCTCTGATGCAAATAACTGCTGAGTTATCTACTCAAATTTGTTGAACAAAACGACTTACGTATTTTAAGCATGCTAACCTTTAGCCTGGTAAGCAAATTAAAAAAAAACGCAATATGTAGGCTACACGAGAACGGAGCCGTAGAGTAACTAAAACAAATGGGTTAAACAAATTCGTACACGGTATTTATCAATTTAACTATAGAAATAAAGGATATACAACGAGAAACAACGTTTGACAACCTTTAAATAGTTTTAATAACTATCTCAAAAATTGTCGCTCTGATGCAAATAACTGCTGAGTTATCTACTCAAATTTGTTGAACAAAACGGCTTACGTATTTTAAGCATGCTAACCTTTAGCCTGGTAAGCAAATTAAAAAAAAAACGCAATACGTAGGCTACACGAGAACGGAGCCGTCGAGTAACCAAAACAAATGGGTTAAACAAATTCGTACACGGTATTTATCAATTTAACTCTAGAATTAAAGGATATACAACGAGAAACATCGTTTGACAACCTTTACACAGTTTTAATAACTATCTCAAAAATTGTCGCTCTGATGCAAATAACTGCTGAGTTATCTACTCAAATTTGTTGAACAAAACGACTTACGTATTTTAAGCATGCTAACCTTTAGCCCGGTAAGCAAATTAAAAAAAAAACGCAATATGTAGGCTACACGAGAACGGAGCCGTCGAGTAACCAAAACAAATGGGTTAAACAAATTCGTACACGGCATTTATCAATTTAACTATAGAATTAAAGGATATACAACGAGAAACATCGTTTGACAACCTTTAAACAGTTTTAATAACTATCTCAAAAATTGTCGCTCTGATGCAAACAACTGCTGAGTTATCTACTCAAATTTGTGGAACAAAACGACTTACGTATTTTAAGCATGCTAACCTTTAGCCTGGTAAGGAAATTAAAAAAAAAAAAAAACGCAATATGTAGGCTACACGAAACGGAGCCGTCGAGTAACCAAAACAAATGGGTTAAACAAATTCGTACACGGTATTTATCAATTTAACTATAGAATTAAAGGATATACAACGAGAAACATAGTTTGACAACCTTTAAATAGTTTTAATAACTATCGCAAAAATTGTCGCTCTGATGCAAACAACTGCTGAGTTATCTACTCAAATTTGTTGAACAAAGCAACTTACGTATTTTAAGCATGCTAACCTTTAGCCTGGTAAGCAAATTAAAAAAAAAAACGCAATATGTAGGCTACACAAGAACGGAGCCGTCGAGTAACCAAGACAAATGGGTTAAACAAATTCGTACACGGTATTTATCAATTTAACTATAGAATTAAAGGATATACAACGAGAAACATAGTTTGACAACCTTTAAATAGTTTTAATAACTATCGCAAAAATTGTCGCTCTGATGCAAACAACTGCTGAGTTATCTACTCAAATTTGTTGAACAAAACGACTTGCGTATTTTAAGCATGCTAACCTTTAGCCTGGTAAGCAAATTAAAAAAAAAAACGCAATATGTAGGCTACACGAGAACGGAGCCGTCGAGTAACCAAAACAAATGGGTTAAACAAATTCGTACACGGTATTTATCAATTTAACTATAGAATTAAAGGATATACAACGAGAAAAATCGTTTGACAACCTTTAAACAGTTTTAATAACTATCTCAATAATTGTCGCTCTGATGCAAACAACTGCTGAGTTATCTACTCAAATTTGTTGAACAAAACGACTTACGTATTTTAAGCATGCTAACATTCAGCCTGGTAAGCAAATTAAAAAAAAAAACGCAATATGTAGGCTACACGAGAACGGAGCCGTCGAGTAACCAAAACAAATGGGTTAAACAAATTCGTACACGGTATTTATCAATTTAACTATAGAATTAAAGGATATACAACGATAAACATAGTTTGACAACCTTTAAATAGTTTTAATAACTATCGCAAAAATTGTCGCTCTGATGCAAACAACTGCTGAGTTATCTACTCAAATTTGTTGAACAAAACGACTTGCGTATTTTAAGCATGCTAACCTTTAGCCTGGTAAGCAAATTAAAAAAAAAAAATGCAATATGTAGGCTACACGAGAACGGAGCCGTCGAGTAACCAAAACAAATGGGTTAAACAAATTCGTACACGGTATTTATCAATTCAACTATAAAATTAAACGATATACAACGAGAAACAACGTTTGACAACCTTTAAACAGTTTTAATAACTATCTCAAAAATTGTCGCTCTGATGCAAACAACTGCTGAGTTATCTACTCAAATTTGTTGAACAAAGCGACTTACGTATTTTAAGCATGCTAACCTTTAGCCTGGTAAGCAAATTAAAAAAAAAAACGCAATATGTAGGCTACACGAGAACGGAGCCGTCGAGTAACCAAAACAAATGGGTTAAACAAATTCGTACACGGTATTTATCAATTTAACTCTAGAATTAAAGGATATACAACGAGAAACAACGTTTGACAACCTTTAAACAGTTTTAATAACTATCTCAAAAATTGTCGCTCTGATGCAAATAACTGCTGAGTTATCTACTCAAATTTGTTGAACAAAACGACTTACGTATTTTAAGCATGCTAACCTTTAGCCTGGTAAGCAAATTAAAAAAAAACGCAATATGTAGGCTACACGAGGACGGAGCCGTCGAGTAACCAAAACAAATGGGTTAAACAAATTCGTACACGGTATTTATCAATTTAACTATAGAATTAAAGGATATACAACGAGAAAAATCGTTTGACAACCTTTAAACAGTTTTAATAACTATCTCAATAATTGTCGCTCTGATGCAAACAACTGCTGAGTTATCTACTCAAATTTGTTGAACAAAACGACTTACGTATTTTAAGCATGCTAACATTCAGCCTGGTAAGCAAATTAAAAAAAAACGCAATATGTAGGCTACACGAGAACGGAGCCGTCGAGTAACCAAAACAAATGGGTTAAACAAATTCGTACACGGTATTTATCAATTTAACTCTAGAATTAAAGGATATACAACGAGAAACAATGTTTGACAACCTTTAAACAGTTTTAATAACTATCTCAAAAATTGTCGCTCTGATGCAAACAACTGCTGAGTTATCTACTCAAATTTGTTGAACAAAACGACTTACGTATTTTAAGCATGCTAAGCTTTAGCCTGGTAAGAAAATTAAAAAAAAAAGCAATATGTAGGCTACACGAGAACGGAGCCGTCGAGTAACCAAAACAAATGGGTTAAACAAATTCGTACACGGTATTTATCAATTTAACTATAGAATTAAAGGATATACAACGAGAAACATCGTTTGACAACCTTTAAACAGTTTTAATAACTATTTCAAAAATTGTCGCTCTGATGCAAATAACTGCTGAGTTATCTACTCAAATTTGTTGAACAAAACGACTTACGTATTTTAAGCATGCTAACCTTTAGCCTGGTAAGCAAATTAAAAAAAAAAACGCAATATGTAGGCTACACGAGAACGGAGCCGTCGAGTAACCAAAACAAATGGGTTAAACAAATTCGTACACGGTATTTATCAATTTAACTCTAGAATTAAAGGATATACAACGAGAAACAACGTTTGACAACCTTTAAACAGTTTTAATAACTATCTCAAAAATTGTCGCTCTGAGTTATCTACTCAAATTTGTTGAACAAAACGACTTACGTATTTTAAGCATGCTAACCTTTAGCCTGGTAAGCAAATTAAAAAAAAAAAAACGCAATATGTAGGCTACACGAGAACGGAGCCGTCGAGTAACCAAAACAAATGGGTTAAACAAATTCGTACACGGTATTTATCAATTTAACTCTAGAATTAAAGGATATACAACGAGAAACATCGTTTGACAACCTTTAAATAGTTTTAATAACTATCTCAAAAATTGTCGATCTGATGCAAATAACTGCTGAGTTATCTACTCAAATTTGTTGAACAAAACGACTTACGTATTTTAAGCATGCTAACCTTTAGCCTGGTAAGCAAATTAAAAAAAAAACGCAATATGTAGGCTACACGAGAAAGGAGCCGTGGAGTAACCAAAACAAATGGGTTAAACAAATTCTTACACGGTATTTATCAATTTAACTCTAGAATTAAAGGATATACAACGAGAAACAACGTTTGACAACCTTTAAACAGTTTTAATAACTATCTCAAAAATTGTCGCTCTGATGCAAACAACTGCTGAGTTATCTACTCAAATTTGTTGAACAAAACGACTTACATATTTTAAGCATGCTAACCTTTAGCCTGGTAAGCAAATTAAAAAAAACGCAATATGTAGGCTACACCAGGACGGAGCCGTCGAGTAACCAAAACAAATGGGTTAAACAAATTCGTACACGGTATTTATCAATTTAACTCTATAATTAAAGGATATACAACGAGAAACAACGTTTGACATCCTTTAAACAGTTTTAATAACTATCTTAAAAATTGTCGCCCTGATGCAAACAACTGCTGAGTTATCTACTCAAATTTGTTGATCAAAACGACCTACGTATTTTAAGCATGCTAACCTTTAGCCCGGTAAGCAAATTAAAAAAAAACGCAATATGTAGGCTACACGAGAACGGAGCCGTCGAGTAACCAAAAAAATGGGTTAAACAAATTCGTACACGGTATTTATCAATTTAACTATAGAAATAAAGGATATACAACGAGAAACAACGTTTGACAACCTTTAAACAGGTTTAATAACTATCTCAAAAATTGTCGCTCTGATGCAAATAACTGCTGAGTTATCTACTCAAATTTGTTGAACAAAACGACTTACGTATTTTAAGCATGCTAACCTTTAGCCTGGTAAGCAAATTAAAAAAAAAAGCAATATGTAGGCTACACGAGAACGGAGCCGTCGAGTAACCAAAACAAATGGGTTAAACAAATTCGTATACGGTATTTATCAATTTAACTATAGAATTAAAGGATATACAACGAGAAACAACGTTTGACAACCTTTAAACAGTTTTAATAACTATCTCAAAAATTGTCGCTCTGATGCAAACAACTGCTGAGTTATCTACTCAAATTTGTTGAACAAAACGACTTACGTATTTTAAGCATGCTAACCTTTAGCCTGGTAAGCAAATTAAAAAAAAAACGCAATATGTAGGCTACACGAGAACGGCGCCGTCGAGTAACCAAAACAAATGGGTTAAACAAATTCGTACACGGTATTTATCAATTTAACTCTAGAATTAAAGGATATACAACGAGAAACAACGTTTGACAACCTCTAAATAGTTTTAATAACTATCTCAAAAATTGTCGCTCTGATGCAAATAACTGCTGAGTTATCTACTCAAATTTGTTGAACAAAACGACTTACGTATTTTAAGCATGCTAACCTTTAGCCTGGAAAGCAAATTAAAAAAAAAAACGCAATATGTATGCTACACGAGAACGGAGCCGTCGAGTAACCAAAACAAATGGGTTAAACAAATTCGTACACGGCATTTATCAATTTAACTATAGAATTAAAGGATATACAACGAGAAACATCGTTTGACAACCTTTAAACAGTTTTAATAACTATCTCAAAAATTGTCGCTCTGATGCAAATAACTGCTGAGTTATCTACTCAAATTTGTTGAACAAAACGACTTACGTATTTTAAGCATGCTAACCTTTAGCCTGGTAAGCAAATTAAAAAAAAAAAACGCAATATGTAGGCTACACGAGAACGGAGCCGTCGAGTAACCAAAACAAATGGGTTAAACAAATTCGTACACGGTATTTATCAATTTAACTCTAGAATTAAAGGATATACAACGAGAAACAACGTTTGACAACCTTTAAACAGTTTTAATAACTATCTCAAAAATTGTCGCTCTGAGTTATCTACTCAAATTTGTTGAACAAAACGACTTACGTATTTTAAGCATGCTAACCTTTAGCCTGGTAAGCAAATTAAAAAAAAAAAACTCAATATGTAGGCTACACGAGAACGGAGCCGTCGAGTAACCAAAACAAATGGGTTAAACAAATTCGTACACGGTATTTATCAATTTAACTCTAGAATTAAAGGATATACAACGAGAAACATCGTTTGACAACCTTTAAATAGTTTTAATAACTATCTCAAAAATTGTCGATCTGATGCAAATAACTGCTGAGTTATCTACTCAAATTTGTTGAACAAAACGACTTACGTATTTTAAGCATGCTAACCTTTAGCCTGGTAAGCAAATTAAAAAAAAACGCAATATGTAGGCTACACGAGAAAGGAGCCGTGGAGTAACCAAAACAAATGGGTTAAACAAATTCTTACACGGTATTTATCAATTTAACTCTAGAATTAAAGGATATACAACGAGAAACAACGTTTGACAACCTTTAAACAGTTTTAATAACTATCTCAAAAATTGTCGCTCTGATGCAAACAACTGCTGAGTTATCTACTCAAATTTGTTGAACAAAACGACTTACATATTTTAAGCATGCTAACCTTTAGCCTGGTAAGCAAATTAAAAAAAACGCAATATGTAGGCTACACCAGGACGGAGCCGTCGAGTAACCAAAACAAATGGGTTAAACAAATTCGTACACGGTATTTATCAATTTAACTCTAGAATTAAAGGATATACAACGAGAAACAACGTTTGACATCCTTTAAACAGTTTTAATA
Source organism: Eurosta solidaginis (assembly GCF_040869045.1). Taxonomy (NCBI): domain Eukaryota; kingdom Metazoa; phylum Arthropoda; class Insecta; order Diptera; family Tephritidae; genus Eurosta; species Eurosta solidaginis. The sequence continues at coordinate 142,893 of NW_027137145.1, forward strand.
ACTATCTTAAAAATTGTCGCTCTGATGCAAACAACTGCTGAGTTATCTACTCAAATTTGTTGAACAAAACGACCTACGTATTTTAAGCATGCTAACCTTTAGCCCGGTAAGCAAATTAAAAAAAAACGCAATATGTAGGCTACACGAGAACGGAGCCGTCGAGTAACCAAAAAAATGGGTTAAACAAATTCGTACACGGTATTTATCAATTTAACTATAGAAATAAAGGATATACAACGAGAAACAACGTTTGACAACCTTTAAACAGGTTTAATAACTATCTCAAAAATTGTCGCTCTGATGCAAATAACTGCTGAGTTATCTACTCAAATTTGGTGAACAAAACGACTTACGTATTTTAAGCATGCTAACCTTTAGCCTGGTAAGCAAATTAAAAAAAAAAAGCAATATGTAGGCTACACGAGAACGGAGCCGTCGAGTAACCAAAACAAATGGGTTAAACAAATTCGTATACGGTATTTATCAATTTAACTATAGAATTAAAGGACATACAACGAGAAACAACGTTTGACAACCTTTAAACAGTTTTAATAACTATCTCAAAAATTGTCGCTCTGATGCAAACAACTGCTGAGTCATCTACTCAAATTTGTTGAACAAAACGACTTACGTATTTTAAGCATGCTAACCTTTAGCCTGGTAAGCAAATTAAAAAAAAAACCCAATATGTAGGCTACACGAGAACGGCGCCGTCGAGTAACCAAAACAAATGGGTTAAACAAATTCGTACACGGTATTTATCAATTTAACTCTAGAAATAAAGGATATACAACGAGAAACAACGTTTGACAACCTTTAAACAGTTTTAATAACTATCTCAAAAATTGTCGCTCTAATGCAAACAACTGCTGAGTTATCTACTCAAATTTGTTGAACAAAACGACTTACGTAAGCAAATTAAAAAAAAAACGCAATATGTAGGCTACACGAGAACGGAGCTGTCGAGTAACCAAAACAAATGGGTTAAACAAATTCGTACACGGCATTTATCAATTTAACTATAGAATTAAAGGATATACAACGAGAAACATCGTTTGACAACCTTTAAACAGTTTTAATAACTATCTCAAAAATTGTCGCTCTGATGCAAACAACTGCTGAGTTATCTACTCAAATTTGTGGAACAAAACGACTTACGTATTTTAAGCATGCTAACCTTTAGCCTGGTAAGGAAATTAAAAAAAAAAAAAAACGCAATATGTAGGCTACACGAAACGGAGCCGTCGAGTAACCAAAACAAATGGGTTAAACAAATTCGTACACGGTATTTATCAATTTAACTATAGAATTAAAGGATATACAACGAGAAACATAGTTTGACAACCTTTAAATAGTTTTAATAACTATCGCAAAAATTGTCGCTCTGATGCAAACAACTGCTGAGTTATCTACTCAAATTTGTTGAACAAAGCAACTTACGTATTTTAAGCATGCTAACCTTTAGCCTGGTAAGCAAATTAAAAAAAAAAACGCAATATGTAGGCTACACAAGAACGGAGCCGTCGAGTAACCAAAACAAATGGGTTAAACAAATTCGTACACGGTATTTATCAATTTAACTATAGAATTAAAGGATATACAACGAGAAACATAGTTTGACAACCTTTAAATAGTTTTAATAACTATCGCAAAAATTGTCGCTCTGATGCAAATAACTGCTCAGTTATCTACTCAAATTTGTTGAACAAACCGACTTACGTATTTTAAGCATGCTAACCTTTAGCCTGGTAAGCAAATTTAAAAAAAACGCAATATGTAGGCTACACGAGAACGGAGCCGTCGAGTAACCAAAACAAATGGGTTAAACAAATTCGTACACGGTATTTATCAATTTAACTCTAGAAATAAAGGATATACAACGAGAAACAACGTTTGACAACCTTTAAACAGTTTTAATAACTATCTCAAAAATTGTCGCTCTAATGCAAACAACTGCTGAGTTATCTACTCAAATTTGTTGAACAAAACGACTTACGTAAGCAAATTAAAAAAAAAACGCAATATGTAGGCTACACGAGAACGGAGCTGTCGAGTAACCAAAACAAATGGGTTAAACAAATTCGTACACGGTATTTATCAATTTAACTCTAGAATTAAAGGATATACAACGAGAAACAACGTTTGACAACCTTTAAACAGTTTTAATAACTATCTCAAAAATTGTCGCTCTGACGCAAACAACTGCTGAGTTATCTACTCAAATTTGTTGAACAAAACGACTTACGTATTTTAAGCATGCTAACCTTTAGCCTGGTAAGCAAATTAAAAAAAAACCCAATATGTAGGCTACACGAGAACGGAGCCGTCGAGTAACCAAAATAAATGGGTTAAACAAATTCGTACACGGTATTTATCAATTTAACTATAGAATTAAAGGATATACAACGAGAAACAACGTTTGACAACCTTTAAATAGTTTTAACAACTATCACAAAAATTGTCGCTCTGATGCAAATAACTGCTGAGTTATCTACTCAAATTTGTTGAACAAAACGACTTACGTATTTTAAGCATGCTAACCTTTAGCCTGGTATGCAAATTAAAAAAAAACGCAATATGTAGGCTACACGAGAACGGAGCCGTAGAGTAACTAAAACAAATGGGTTAAACAAATTCGTACACGGTATTTATCAATTTAACTATAGAAATAAAGGATATACAACGAGAAACAACGTTTGACAACCTTTAAATAGTTTTAATAACTATCTCAAAAATTGTCGCTCTGATGCAAATAACTGCTGAGTTATCTACTCAAATTTGTTGAACAAAACGGCTTACGTATTTTAAGCATGCTAACCTTTAGCCTGGTAAGCAAATTAAAAAAAAAACGCAATACGTAGGCTACACGAGAACGGAGCCGTCGAGTAACCAAAACAAATGGGTTAAACAAATTCGTACACGGTATTTATCAATTTAACTCTAGAATTAAAGGATATACAACGAGAAACATCGTTTGACAACCTTTACACAGTTTTAATAACTATCTCAAAAATTGTCGCTCTGATGCAAATAACTGCTGAGTTATCTACTCAAATTTGTTGAACAAAACGACTTACGTATTTTAAGCATGCTAACCTTTAGCCCGGTAAGCAAATTAAAAAAAAAACGCAATATGTAGGCTACACGAGAACGGAGCCGTCGAGTAACCAAAACAAATGGGTTAAACAAATTCGTACACGGCATTTATCAATTTAACTATAGAATTAAAGGATATACAACGAGAAACATCGTTTGACAACCTTTAAACAGTTTTAATAACTATCTCAAAAATTGTCGCTCTGATGCAAACAACTGCTGAGTTATCTACTCAAATTTGTGGAACAAAACGACTTACGTATTTTAAGCATGCTAACCTTTAGCCTGGTAAGGAAATTAAAAAAAAAAAAAAACGCAATATGTAGGCTACACGAAACGGAGCCGTCGAGTAACCAAAACAAATGGGTTAAACAAATTCGTACACGGTATTTATCAATTTAACTATAGAATTAAAGGATATACAACGAGAAACATAGTTTGACAACCTTTAAATAGTTTTAATAACTATCGCAAAAATTGTCGCTCTGATGCAAACAACTGCTGAGTTATCTACTCAAATTTGTTGAACAAAGCAACTTACGTATTTTAAGCATGCTAACCTTTAGCCTGGTAAGCAAATTAAAAAAAAAACGCAATATGTAGGCTACACAAGAACGGAGCCGTCGAGTAACCAAAACAAATGGGTTAAACAAATTCGTACACGGTATTTATCAATTTAACTATAGAATTAAAGGATATACAACGAGAAACATAGTTTGACAACCTTTAAATAGTTTTAATAACTATCGCAAAAATTGTCGCTCTGATGCAAACAACTGCTGAGTTATCTACTCAAATTTGTTGAACAAAACGACTTGCGTATTTTAAGCATGCTAACCTTTAGCCTGGTAAGCAAATTAAAAAAAAAAACGCAATATGTAGGCTACACGAGAACGGAGCCGTCGAGTAACCAAAACAAATGGGTTAAACAAATTCGTACACGGTATTTATCAATTTAACTATAGAATTAAAGGATATACAACGAGAAAAATCGTTTGACAACCTTTAAACAGTTTTAATAACTATCTCAATAATTGTCGCTCTGATGCAAACAACTGCTGAGTTATCTACTCAAATTTGTTGAACAAAACGACTTACGTATTTTAAGCATGCTAACATTCAGCCTGGTAAGCAAATTAAAAAAAAAAACGCAATATGTAGGCTACACGAGAACGGAGCCGTCGAGTAACCAAAACAAATGGGTTAAACAAATTCGTACACGGTATTTATCAATTTAACTATAGAATTAAAGGATATACAACGATAAACATAGTTTGACAACCTTTAAATAGTTTTAATAACTATCGCAAAAATTGTCGCTCTGATGCAAACAACTGCTGAGTTATCTACTCAAATTTGTTGAACAAAACGACTTGCGTATTTTAAGCATGCTAACCTTTAGCCTGGTAAGCAAATTAAAAAAAAAAATGCAATATGTAGGCTACACGAGAACGGAGCCGTCGAGTAACCAAAACAAATGGGTTAAACAAATTCGTACACGGTATTTATCAATTCAACTATAAAATTAAACGATATACAACGAGAAACAACGTTTGACAACCTTTAAACAGTTTTAATAACTATCTCAAAAATTGTCGCTCTGATGCAAACAACTGCTGAGTTATCTACTCAAATTTGTTGAACAAAGCGACTTACGTATTTTAAGCATGCTAACCTTTAGCCTGGTAAGCAAATTAAAAAAAAAAACGCAATATGTAGGCTACACGAGAACGGAGCCGTCGAGTAACCAAAACAAATGGGTTAAACAAATTCGTACACGGTATTTATCAATTTAACTCTAGAATTAAAGGATATACAACGAGAAACAACGTTTGACAACCTTTAAACAGTTTTAATAACTATCTCAAAAATTGTCGCTCTGATGCAAATAACTGCTGAGTTATCTACTCAAATTTGTTGAACAAAACGACTTACGTATTTTAAGCATGCTAACCTTTAGCCTGGTAAGCAAATTAAAAAAAAAACGCAATATGTAGGCTACACGAGGACGGAGCCGTCGAGTAACCAAAACAAATGGGTTAAACAAATTCGTACACGGTATTTATCAATTTAACTATAGAATTAAAGGATATACAACGAGAAAAATCGTTTGACAACCTTTAAACAGTTTTAATAACTATCTCAATAATTGTCGCTCTGATGCAAACAACTGCTGAGTTATCTACTCAAATTTGTTGAACAAAACGACTTACGTATTTTAAGCATGCTAACATTCAGCCTGGTAAGCAAATTAAAAAAAAAACGCAATATGTAGGCTACACGAGAACGGAGCCGTCGAGTAACCAAAACAAATGGGTTAAACAAATTCGTACACGGTATTTATCAATTTAACTCTAGAATTAAAGGATATACAACGAGAAACAATGTTTGACAACCTTTAAACAGTTTTAATAACTATCTCAAAAATTGTCGCTCTGATGCAAACAACTGCTGAGTTATCTACTCAAATTTGTTGAACAAAACGACTTACGTATTTTAAGCATGCTAAGCTTTAGCCTGGTAAGAAAATTAAAAAAAAAAGCAATATGTAGGCTACACGAGAACGGAGCCGTCGAGTAACCAAAACAAATGGGTTAAACAAATTCGTACACGGTATTTATCAATTTAACTATAGAATTAAAGGATATACAACGAGAAACATCGTTTGACAACCTTTAAACAGTTTTAATAACTATTTCAAAAATTGTCGCTCTGATGCAAATAACTGCTGAGTTATCTACTCAAATTTGTTGAACAAAACGACTTACGTATTTTAAGCATGCTAACCTTTAGCCTGGTAAGCAAATAAAAAAAAAAAACGCAATATGTAGGCTACACGAGAACGGAGCCGTCGAGTAACCAAAACAAATGGGTTAAACAAATTCGTACACGGTATTTATCAATTTAACTCTAGAATTAAAGGATATACAACGAGAAACAACGTTTGACAACCTTTAAACAGTTTTAATAACTATCTCAAAAATTGTCGCTCTGAGTTATCTACTCAAATTTGTTGAACAAAACGACTTACGTATTTTAAGCATGCTAACCTTTAGCCTGGTAAGCAAATTAAAAAAAAAAAAACGCAATATGTAGGCTACACGAGAACGGAGCCGTCGAGTAACCAAAACAAATGGGTTAAACAAATTCGTACACGGTATTTATCAATTTAACTCTAGAATTAAAGGATATACAACGAGAAACATCGTTTGACAACCTTTAAATAGTTTTAATAACTATCTCAAAAATTGTCGATCTGATGCAAATAACTGCTGAGTTATCTACTCAAATTTGTTGAACAAAACGACTTACGTATTTTAAGCATGCTAACCTTTAGCCTGGTAAGCAAATTAAAAAAAAAACGCAATATGTAGGCTACACGAGAAAGGAGCCGTGGAGTAACCAAAACAAATGGGTTAAACAAATTCTTACACGGTATTTATCAATTTAACTCTAGAATTAAAGGATATACAACGAGAAACAACGTTTGACAACCTTTAAACAGTTTTAATAACTATCTCAAAAATTGTCGCTCTGATGCAAACAACTGCTGAGTTATCTACTCAAATTTGTTGAACAAAACGACTTACATATTTTAAGCATGCTAACCTTTAGCCTGGTAAGCAAATTAAAAAAAACGCAATATGTAGGCTACACCAGGACGGAGCCGTCGAGTAACCAAAACAAATGGGTTAAACAAATTCGTACACGGTATTTATCAATTTAACTCTATAATTAAAGGATATACAACGAGAAACAACGTTTGACATCCTTTAAACAGTTTTAATAACTATCTTAAAAATTGTCGCCCTGATGCAAACAACTGCTGAGTTATCTACTCAAATTTGTTGAACAAAACGACCTACGTATTTTAAGCATGCTAACCTTTAGCCCGGTAAGCAAATTAAAAAAAAACGCAATATGTAGGCTACACGAGAACGGAGCCGTCGAGTAACCAAAAAAATGGGTTAAACAAATTCGTACACGGTATTTATCAATTTAACTATAGAAATAAAGGATATACAACGAGAAACAACGTTTGACAACCTTTAAACAGGTTTAATAACTATCTCAAAAATTGTCGCTCTGATGCAAATAACTGCTGAGTTATCTACTCAAATTTGTTGAACAAAACGACTTACGTATTTTAAGCATGCTAACCTTTAGCCTGGTAAGCAAATTAAAAAAAAAAGCAATATGTAGGCTACACGAGAACGGAGCCGTCGAGTAACCAAAACAAATGGGTTAAACAAATTCGTATACGGTATTTATCAATTTAACTATAGAATTAAAGGATATACAACGAGAAACAACGTTTGACAACCTTTAAACAGTTTTAATAACTATCTCAAAAATTGTCGCTCTGATGCAAACAACTGCTGAGTTATCTACTCAAATTTGTTGAACAAAACGACTTACGTATTTTAAGCATGCTAACCTTTAGCCTGGTAAGCAAATTAAAAAAAAAACGCAATATGTAGGCTACACGAGAACGGCGCCGTCGAGTAACCAAAACAAATGGGTTAAACAAATTCGTACACGGTATTTATCAATTTAACTCTAGAATTAAAGGATATACAACGAGAAACAACGTTTGACAACCTCTAAATAGTTTTAATAACTATCTCAAAAATTGTCGCTCTGATGCAAATAACTGCTGAGTTATCTACTCAAATTTGTTGAACAAAACGACTTACGTATTTTAAGCATGCTAACCTTTAGCCTGGAAAGCAAATTAAAAAAAAAAACGCAATATGTATGCTACACGAGAACGGAGCCGTCGAGTAACCAAAACAAATGGGTTAAACAAATTCGTACACGGCATTTATCAATTTAACTATAGAATTAAAGGATATACAACGAGAAACATCGTTTGACAACCTTTAAACAGTTTTAATAACTATCTCAAAAATTGTCGCTCTGATGCAAATAACTGCTGAGTTATCTACTCAAATTTGTTGAACAAAACGACTTACGTATTTTAAGCATGCTAACCTTTAGCCTGGTAAGCAAATTAAAAAAAAAAAACGCAATATGTAGGCTACACGAGAACGGAGCCGTCGAGTAACCAAAACAAATGGGTTAAACAAATTCGTACACGGTATTTATCAATTTAACTCTAGAATTAAAGGATATACAACGAGAAACAACGTTTGACAACCTTTAAACAGTTTTAATAACTATCTCAAAAATTGTCGCTCTGAGTTATCTACTCAAATTTGTTGAACAAAACGACTTACGTATTTTAAGCATGCTAACCTTTAGCCTGGTAAGCAAATTAAAAAAAAAAAACTCAATATGTAGGCTACACGAGAACGGAGCCGTCGAGTAACCAAAACAAATGGGTTAAACAAATTCGTACACGGTATTTATCAATTTAACTCTAGAATTAAAGGATATACAACGAGAAACATCGTTTGACAACCTTTAAATAGTTTTAATAACTATCTCAAAAATTGTCGATCTGATGCAAATAACTGCTGAGTTATCTACTCAAATTTGTTGAACAAAACGACTTACGTATTTTAAGCATGCTAACCTTTAGCCTGGTAAGCAAATTAAAAAAAAACGCAATATGTAGGCTACACGAGGAAGGAGCCGTGGAGTAACCAAAACAAATGGGTTAAACAAATTCTTACACGGTATTTATCAATTTAACTCTAGAATTAAAGGATATACAACGAGAAACAACGTTTGACAACCTTTAAACAGTTTTAATAACTATCTCAAAAATTGTCGCTCTGATGCAAACAACTGCTGAGTTATCTACTCAAATTTGTTGAACAAAACGACTTACATATTTTAAGCATGCTAACCTTTAGCCTGGTAAGCAAATTAAAAAAAACGCAATATGTAGGCTACACCAGGACGGAGCCGTCGAGTAACCAAAACAAATGGGTTAAACAAATTCGTACACGGTATTTATCAATTTAACTCTAGAATTAAAGGATATACAACGAGAAACAACGTTTGACATCCTTTAAACAGTTTTAATAACTATCTTAAAAATTGTCGCTCTGATGCAAACAACTGCTGAGTTATCTACTCAAATTTGTTGAACAAAACGACCTACGTATTTTAAGCATGCTAACCTTTAGCCCGGTAAGCAAATTAAAAAAAAACGCAATATGTAGGCTACACGAGAACGGAGCCGTCGAGTAACCAAAAAAATGGGTTAAACAAATTCGTACACGGTATTTATCAATTTAACTATAGAAATAAAGGATATACAACGAGAAACAACGTTTGACAACCTTTAAACAGGTTTAATAACTATCTCAAAAATTGTCGCTCTGATGCAAATAACTGCTGAGTTATCTACTCAAATTTGGTGAACAAAACGACTTACGTATTTTAAGCATGCTAACCTTTAGCCTGGTAAGCAAATTAAAAAAAAAAGCAATATGTAGGCTACACGAGAACGGAGCCGTCGAGTAACCAAAACAAATGGGTTAAACAAATTCGTATACGGTATTTATCAATTTAACTATAGAATTAAAGGATATACAACGAGAAACAACGTTTGACAACCTTTAAACAGTTTTAATAACTATCTCAAAAATTGTCGCTCTGATGCAAACAACTGCTGAGTCATCTACTCAAATTTGTTGAACAAAACGACTTACGTATTTTAAGCATGCTAACCTTTAGCCTGGTAAGCAAATTAAAAAAAAAAACGCAATATGTAGGCTACACAAGAACGGAGCCGTCGAGTAACCAAAACAAATGGGTTAAACAAATTTGTACACGGTATTTATCAATTTAACTATAGAATTAAAGGATATACAACGAGAAACATAGTTTGACAACCTTTAAATAGTTTTAATAACTATCGCAAAAATTGTCGCTCTGATGCAAACAACTGCTGAGTTATCTACTCAAATTTGTTGAACAAAACGACTTACGTATTTTAAGCATGCTAACCTTTAGCCTGGAAAGCAAATTAAAAAAAAAAACGCAATATGTATGCTACACGAGAACGGAGCCGTCGAGTAACCAAAACAAATGGGTTAAACAAATTCGTACACGGCATTTATCAATTTAACTATAGAATTAAAGGATATACAACGAGAAACATAGTTTGACAACCTTTAAATAGTTTTAATAACTATCGCAAAAATTGTCGCTCTGATGCAAACAACTGCTGAGTTATCTACTCAAATTTGTTGAACAAAACGACTTGCGTATTTTAAGCATGCTAACCTTTAGCCTGGTAAGCAAATTAAAAAAAAAAATGCAATATGTAGGCTACACGAGAACGGAGCCGTCGAGTAACCAAAACAAATGGGTTAAACAAATTCGTACACGGTATTTATCAATTTAACTATAGAATTAAACGATATACAACGAGAAACAACGTTTGACAACCTTTAAACAGTTTTAATAACTATCTCAAAAATTGTCGCTCTGATGCAAACAACTGCTGAGTTATCTACTCAAATTTGTTGAACAAAGCAACTTACGTATTTTAAGCATGCTAACCTTTAGCCTGGTAAGCAAATTAAAAAAAAAAACGCAATATGTAGGCTACACAAGAACGGAGCCGTCGAGTAACCAAAACAAATGGGTTAAACAAATTTGTACACGGTATTTATCAATTTAACTATAGAATTAAAGGATATACAACGAGAAACATAGTTTGACAACCTTTAAATAGTTTTAATAACTATCGCAAAAATTGTCGCTCTGATGCAAACAACTGCTGAGTTATCTACTCAAATTTGTTGAACAAAACGACTTGCGTATTTTAAGCATGCTAACCTTTAGCCTGGTAAGCAAATTAAAAAAAAAAATGCAATATGTAGGCTACACGAGAACGGAGCCGTCGAGTAACCAAAACAAATGGGTTAAACAAATTCGTATACGGTATTTATCAATTTAACTATAGAATTAAAGGATATACAACGAGAAACAACGTTTGACAACCTTTAAACAGTTTTAATAACTATCTCAAAAATTGTCGCTCTGATGCAAACAACTGCTGAGTTATCTACTCAAATTTGTTGAACAAAACGACTTACGTATTTTAAGCATGCTAACCTTTAGCCTGGTAAGCAAATTAAAAAAAAAAGCAATATGTAGGCTACACGAGAACGGAGCCGTCGAGTAACCAAAACAAATGGGTTAAACAAATTCGTATACGGTATTTATCAATTTAACTATAGAATTAAAGGATATACAACGAGAAACAACGTTTGACAACCTTTAAACAGTTTTAATAACTATCTCAAAAATTGTCGCTCTGATGCAAACAACTGCTGAGTTATCTACTCAAATTTGTTGAACAAAACGACTTACGTATTTTAAGCATGCTAACCTTTAGCCTGGTAAGCAAATTAAAAAAAAAACGCAATATGTAGGCTACACGAGAACGGCGCCGTCGAGTAACCAAAACAAATGGGTTAAACAAATTCGTACACGGTATTTATCAATTTAACTCTAGAATTAAAGGATATACAACGAGAAACAACGTTTGACAACCTCTAAATAGTTTTAATAACTATCTCAAAAATTGTCGCTCTGATGCAAATAACTGCTGAGTTATCTACTCAAATTTGTTGAACAAAACGACTTACGTATTTTAAGCATGCTAACCTTTAGCCTGGAAAGCAAATTAAAAAAAAAAACGCAATATGTATGCTACACGAGAACGGAGCCGTCGAGTAACCAAAACAAATGGGTTAAACAAATTCGTACACGGCATTTATCAATTTAACTATAGAATTAAAGGATATACAACGAGAAACATCGTTTGACAACCTTTAAACAGTTTTAATAACTATCTCAAAAATTGTCGCTCTGATGCAAATAA